>NC_090192.1:17496536-17536536 GCF_024679245.1 Pseudorasbora parva
ATCTAGGCATAACATTTGACTCTGCTCTTACATTTCAAGCTCATATTAGTTCAGTTACCAAGACTTCATTCGTAACATCGCCCGACTACGACCAGCTCTCAGCACTAAAGATGCCGAAACTCTAATCAATGCTTTAATAACCTCACGTATTGACTATTGTAATTCACTGCTTTTTGGGCTTCCCGCTAAAACTATCGCTAGACTAGAGTCATCCACCAAGTCAAAAAAATCGGACCACATTACCCCTTTGCTCTATAATCTTCATTGGCTACCTGTCTCTGTCCGCATCCAATACAAAATTCTACTGTTAACTTTTAAATGTCTGCATGGACTTGCTCCCCATTATTTATCTGAACTTCTGCACTGGTATTGTCCTCCCCGTACTCTCCGGTCATCTGACTCTAGACTACTCACTGTACCTCGTTTCCGTCTCTCTACTATGGGTGGAAGATCGTTCAGTGCTGTGGCCCCGAAACTCTGGAATTCCCTCCCCTTTTCTGTACACGCCACTGTTTCTATATCCTCCTTCAAGTCTCAACTAAAAACATATATTTTCTTACAATATTTCCAATCTTTCTCTGCTTAGAATAGTTTTCTCCCCTGTATATGTGTATGTTTATGTCATATATTGTTTATGTATGTCTATTTTGTGTATGTATATTTTTTTGTACAGCGACCTTGAGTATGGGAAAGGCGCTATATAAATAAAACTTATTATTAAAACTTATTATTAATTTGTGACTTGATTTGAACTATTTTTGCTCTTTTTTTATATTTTCATTCTGCTTTTGTTCTTTTCTCAAGATTTGTTATTGTGATAGGTTCACAAGCTTTTGGTTCAAACCGAACTGGTTCTACCGTCATTTGAACCATTGTGGTCAGCGACTTGTCCATAATCATCATCTATGGGTTGAACTTGAGCCAATGCAAATTGTGAAAATCTGTCTTGAGTAATTGTTGTTTGTTTCTTTTGTTTATTTCAGGAGCTGTAGGCCTCCAGTGAGGGAAGCTAGCTGTTTGACCCTGTGGTGGTGGTGTTTCTCTTTGCCCTCGAGTGTTTTTGGTGTGACCATTGCATTTCCCTCACTTTGTGTGTGTGTGTGTGTGTGTGTGTGTGTGTGTGTGTGTGTGTGTGTGTGTGTGTGTGGTGAGTGTTTTGTGTGGAGCATACCTGGGCGAGTGGGGTGCCCTAAGATACTCACTGTGCAGCTAGCCGCCCTACTGGTAAGCCTCAGCCTGAAACATTTGAGTCTTTTTCTGTCTGGTCAGCTGTTTTCAAAAATTTTAAATATTACAAAATATATATTGTTATATTTGGGTCTAAATTTCCCCGTTCATAGAAACGGGGTGGCGTAGTCTGCTTTGTTCTAGTGGTACACTAGTGTGAATCTTTACCAATTACCGCCCCGCCACACATGCATACAGGTGCAGATTTTTTTCACAGATGCAGACACTGAGAGCGGCACGGTCTTGTGAAAAAAAAAATTGCACGAGGTTTTCATTGGAAGTTGCAAGTCTTTTTGAGTCATAAGGCTCAAGTCCAAGTGAAGTCACGAGTCATTGATGTCCAAGTCGAGTTGCAAGTCTTTGTACATTTTGTTGAGTCCGAAGTCATCAAATTCATGACTCAAGTCTGACTCGAGTCCAAGTCACATGACTCGAGTCCACACCTCTGTGGATATCTATATCAGTATCTTTACTATATTAACTGTTTATTAGTAATTATTTCACATAGTAATTATAGTACACATATTAAAGCATTATTTGTTGTGTTCTGAAAATGAACGAACATCTTATTGGTTTGGAACGACATGAGGATCGTTTTAAGAACTTACATTTTTGGATGAACTAATCTTTAAAAATTAACAAAGTTAATAATGTATTGCTCATTGTTAGTTCCTGTTAGTTAATACATTACAATAAAGTCTCATTTGTTAACATCAGTTAAAGGGGGGGTGAAATGCGGTTTCATGCATACTGAGCTTTTTACACTGTTAAAGACTTGGATTCCCATCCTAAACATAGACAAAATTTCAAAAACTGATGTTGGACGTTTGATGGAGTATTTCTGTGTTAAAAATACTCCTTCCGGTTTCTCACAAGTTTCGGCGAGTTTTTTTTTGAGTATGGGTCTACTTGACGTTAATAGATCGGAAGGTCCTTGTATGGGCCGTATGGGCTCTTCTCCCGGTAGGGTGCGCGCGCGCGTGACTAGAGCAAAAGAGAGGAAATGCACGCCGTAAACAGTCTCTCAGATGCAGATCCAGTCGTCCGTGAACACTTATGTGGCGCCGCGCTTCTCTTTATTCCTATGGGTGACGTCGAGCGACTTCAACGCTTCAGCACAGCATTCCGGGAAGGCAGCGCTGCATTTGAACCGATTTGAACGCAGAAATGACGGGAAGCTTCACAACATCGTTTCAGTCGCGTCTCAAAGTGGATTTACACGCCACTGCTGTCAGGACTTTACCAAATCATACCAAAGAAGTGTGTTTTTGACGGAGCAGTCCCAGCGATAAAGGTTCGGTCCTGCTTTGGAAGCAGCCGGTGAGTTAAACTGCTTCAAATGTCTCTGCTTTTGGCTACGGACGCATGAGTAAACATCAGTAAAGGACATGATCGCGTGCTTCGTCATTCAAATGCGCTAACGGTTACTCCATTGTTGTTCTGTATAACGTTACAGTATTCTGACGTGCAAAACCGTTTTGCTTGCTACTTCTAAGGTCTAGTCGCATACAATAGTCCATAAACCGAATCATGTCCTCATACACTGCGAGTAAAGACACAGAAATGTGGAGAGGCCACTAAATACAGTAACTTACATACCACAGAGACGGATGTCCTGATGATGCCGTTTCTCTTGTTCAATTTATTTCTCCCTCTCAGATTTGATTCTGGATCATTATCTGTATTAGCTGAGATAGCGATGGGTTTCTCCACGCTTGAGGACGTCACCGCTTTGTGCGCTTGTCATTCTTTAGCTCCGCCCACACGATACGCCTCCAGGCGCTCATTTTTTTCCGGAAAGACTCGGTACAGCCTATATTTCTTTTATAAATATGATAAAACTAAAGACTTTTCGGAGATATGAAGGATGCAATACTACTCTATAGGTACTCAAGATTGACATGAGATTGAATGAAACTGAGTGTTTTACCCCCCCCCCCCCCCCCCCCCTTTAAAGTCTTACAACTCTTCATTACATAAACTTCAACACTTCCCATTCAGAATTGAACCAGTCCTCATGGGATGAAACAAGTCTGTGGCTGAACCTGTGTTCTTCTTGCGTGGTCTTTAAATGTTTTCATAAAGATCTTTCTGTGGAAGAAAATAAAATATTCTTGACCACCCCATTTACATACATACATAAATATTAGAAACACGTTTCAATATAATGTTTTCCAGTATAACAATCTATTCTTATACAGTAACTTTCTATTACTAAATTTTAATATTGTACATCATTTAGATTCATTTATGTTACAGTTACATGAATGCAAATTATAGAAGTTTATATTTAGCTATATTTTAACTACATTAGAGCAATTTGCAAACTCAAGTTCAAGAAAACTAAAACATGAACTCTTTTAAAGTGAATTGGCACAACATAGACTATTAATGATCACAAAAGGAACATACCGGTAAACAAATCACATTACATTTATTCAAACTTTTGCTTTTGTTGGTGTCACACACAATCGTTGCATAATGTTATCTATGCAAACCATGAGCTTTAGGGTTTAACTTAGTCACCAAATTACATAGTTAAACAACAACAATAGTCATTTTTTACATTTGATTTATTCATTTATTCATAGGGACTAACAAATGAGGAGACCAATCATATAGTTCGATAACTTTAATACGAATATAATAATTTTTCACTTGTTGTTTTTGCACATTAAATACTTGTAATCGTCAGCGTCTCATTCCCTGTTCTCAGGGAACTAAGGTTACAGTCGTAACCAGAGACATTCCCTTTCGAAAGGGAACTCGCGCTGCGTCAGCTGACGCTACGGGGAACGATATACCCACGCCGCCATGCTGAGGGGAGTGCTTGCCTCTTACTGGCAGTGACAACTGCCCGCACAAGAGTTTGAATGAAAAGTCTGAACCACTCCCCATCTGGTCACACTAGGCTGTCAGTGACAGCATTCCCTATGGTCATAGCCCAAGCTATATGCCTAAGAGAGGACCTTATTAAATTTTTACCTGAGGTCTCTTACCCTCAGCTGCTCAAAGGCCTGGGACCAACTACTGCAACAGAAGGGGTCCCTTTAAGGGAATGTGGCTAGGGAGCCCGAGGGCGCCCCAGCCAGACACTATTCGGTGGCAAATCCTACCGGGAAACCCTGCAGGGCTTACTGCTAGCTGCCCTGGCTAGCAACCATCCTCACGGTCATATGGAACTGCCTGCTAGCAGCTTGTGTTAGCCGTCCAGTGACTGATGCCCAAGCACACACCCTCGGGGGAGGCCAGAAGAGCCTGCTCACCTCCGGCAGACCCTTAGGGAGGGCCAGAAAGGCCATCCAGCTGACCGCAGTCGACACAAACTATCGGGTAGCTGGAGACTGGGAACTACAGGCCCAATCTTCTCTGTAGAAACTTGTTTCAAACATCCATCAACCCACACAACCCCTCAGGGAAGCAAAGAGTCCAAACATAAGGGAAAGAAGAATCTTTGCCCTACAAAGGGGACTCACCCCTCTCCTCTGTGCCTCATCGCTTCCATGTAACATGCATGCTTCGGCGCACCAAACCTAGAGTATCATCGCTTCACGGCCCCACCACGGGCCAAATGTAAGAAGTGCCTGGAGAGATGCTGTAGAAGAGGAGTAAAAGTCAGTTGTAATTCTTAACTCACCCACCAGGTGAAGACAATTTCATCCATGGCAATTGCGTTGTGATATACCTTTCCTCTTCTCGGGGAGTCCGCATCTTTGCGCCTCGCCCTCAACCACGGGGCGCACGAGAGGCAATAGACCAGTGTCTATGACCGAGTCACCTCCCGTCTGCCTGGGACCCGGATCTCAGCGGCGTACAGGTTCTCAGACACCACCGCACACGCTTTCGGGATGCTGGCCCTCGGGCCCTGCTATCACTGGCTTTTGTGGCGCATGTCCGCCGCACTGCATCAAGGTTTTTTTATATGTATTTTTTTATTTTATTTTATTTTTGCCCTGATTGAGATCCCTCAGCAGATCCTCCCAGTATACTTGAAACACCAACATTGTTTATAAAGTAGCACCAGGCTGACCCGCTGCCGTGTATGCCCTGCCATCTAATGAAAACGTATCATTAAAAAAGCTCAGATGGCAGAGTTGGAGCTCTCAGTGTTCTAGCCTACCTGGACCGGAGATTATTCTTAACGACAACCTGTGGCGAGAACACCTACCCAAATCCACTCATCCTCCAAACAGCAGCATTCATAATCCGCTGATGTCAGTGCAACAACGGGATATGGGTTCTTCCATGCCCTCCCGATCTCAGTAAGGAGATCAGAAAGGAATGGAAAGCTCAACTGAGCCAATGATTTTATGGCCAGGGAGAAATCGACCGTAAGTCTAATACGAGCGATTTCTCCTCTAACGTGCCCACATTTATTTATTTATTTTTGCTTGCAGTGCGTTTCATAACATTAATCAGGTCCGCATACACGTTCAGGATGGCTGTGAACTAGTTTATCTTCTCCCCAGCCATCCCTAAGAGCATTTCTGATAGATCTCGTCAGCCGTCAGGTTGCCAGAGGGAACCGCCCTCTTGTGACGATCGGCGAGCCCCATCCGAGGCAACCATGACGTGCCTCCGTGCTCAGCCTCGGCATGAGTGGGACCACGTCACTAGTCTCAGATGCAACAATCCTCTTCCCTCAGGAAGAGAGTCAGATGAGAGCGGAGCGATCTCATAATGTGTTTAATAAATGCTCCGGTTACACACAAACAAACAACTCCATAAGAGCTTGCCTAAATTAATTGTTATTTCATGTGTTTTTACTCAATTTAATAGAGGGAGATAGGTTTGAGATAGTAGATATAGTGAGGTTGACGTTTGGCCAAAAAACAATAAAACTATGTTACTTTTATTAAAAATAATGTCTGTACACTTTTCAGTACAGTTATAGCTCTTTTTTAAATAGGAAGATATATATATATATATATATATATATATATATATATATATATATATATATATATATATATATATATATATATATATACACACACAGTATTGTTCAAAATAATAGCAGTACAATGTGACTAACCAGAATAATCAAGGTTTTTCGTATATTTTTTTATTGCTACGTGGCAAACAAGTTAACAGTAGGTTCAGTAGATTCTCAGAAAACAAATGAGACCCAGCATTCATGATATGCACGCTCTTAAGGCTGTGCAATTGGGCAATTAGTTGAATTAGTTGAAAGGGGTGTGTTCAAAAAAATAGCAGTGTGGCATTCAATCACTGAGGTCATCAATTTGGTGAAGAAAAAGGTGTGAATCAGGTGGCCCCTATTTAAGGATGAAGCCAACACTTGTTGAACATGCATTTGAAAGCTGAGGAAAATGGGTCGTTCAAGACATTGTTCAGAAGAACAGCGTACTTTGATTAAAAAGTTGATTAGAGAGGGGAAAACCTATAAAGAGGTGCAAAAAATGATAGGCTGTTCAGCTAAAATGATCTCCAATGCCTTAAAATGGAGGGCAAAACCAGAGAGACGTGGAAGAAAACAGAAGACAACCATCAAATGGATAGAAGAATAACCAGAATGGCAAAGGCTCAGCCAATGATCACCTCCAGGATGATCAAAGACAGTCTGGAGTTACCTGTAAGTACTGTGACAGTTAGAAGACGTCTGTGTGAAGCTAATCTATTTTCAAGAATCCCCCGCAAAGTCCCTCTGTTAAAAAAAAGGTATGTGCAGAAGAGGTTACAATTTGCCAAAGAACACATCAAATTGCCTAAAGAGAAATGGGGGAACATTTTGTGGACTGATGAGAGTAAAATTGTTCTTTTTGGGTCCAAGGGCCACAGGCAGTTTGTGAGACGAACCCCCAAACTCTGAATTCAAGCCACAGTACACAGTGAAGACAGTGAAGCATGAAGGTGCAAGCATCATGATATGGGCATGTTTCTCCTACTATGGTGTTGGGCCTATTTATCGCATACCAGGGATCATGGATCAGTTTGCATATGTTAAAATACTTGAAGAGGTCATGTTGCCCTATGCTGAAGAGGACATGCCCTTGAAATAGTTGTTTCAACAAGACAATGACCCAAAACATACTAGTAAACGGGCAAAGTCTTGGTTCCAAACCAACAAAATTAATGTTATGGAGTGGCCAGCCCAATCTCCAGACCTTAATCCAATTGAGAACTTGTGGGGTGATATCAAAAATGCTGTTTCTGAAGCAAAACCAAGAAATGTGAATGAATTGTGGAATGTTGTTAAAGAATCATGGAGTGGAATAACAGCTGAGAGGTGCCACAAGTTGGTTGACTCCATGCCACACAGATGTCAAGCAGTTTTAAAAAACTGTGGTCATACAACTAAATATTAGTTTAGTGATTCACAGGATTGCTAAATCCCAGAAAAAAAAAATGTTTGTACAAAATAGTTATGAGTTTGTACAGTCAAAGGTAGACACTGCTATTTTTTTGAACACACCCCTTTCAACTAATTGCCCAATTGCACAGCCTTAAGAGCGTGCATATCATGAATGCTGGGTCTTGTTTGTTTTCTGACAATCTACTGAACCTACTGGTAACTTGTTTGCCACGTAGCAATAAAAAATATATTAAAAACCTTGATTATTCTGGTTAGTCACATTGTACTGCTATTATTTTGAACAATATTGCATATATATATATATATATATATATATCATCACATGCACATTAAATAAAATTACATACATTATGATATATAAGTAAATACATTGTCACAAATTGAAAGCAGCAATTCCTCATGTATTATTAAATATTGTAATATATTTATCCTGTATATTTTTAATATGCAGTTAAATAATTTAATATATTTATCATTTACATACATTAGGAAATATTTTCTTTGTGTTAGGGTTATCCATTTTTATTCGTTTTACTTGCTAATTAATTTACTAAAGTAAAATCTACCTGATTTGCAGGGGTTGTATTTAACACAATCCAGCATATTTTTATTTATTTTTTACAGTGTAGGACATATATGATTAAAAATACATTAATATTGTGCAATTTGCATATGTGGTTTTTGCAGCATATATGATCCTTATAGTATTCTGTTGGAACATATAAAAATCACACAAGTTTTTAGCTAAACTTTTCCATAAGGGTACTGTAACCAACAAGACGAACACAAACTTGAAGCAAATCGAGCTAATAGCTGCTCGATTGTAATCTCTGTCTATACAAATTACAGCGAGCTGCACAAATGCATTGGATTCAATATGTTTTGATGCCAATGTAGGATCGTAAAGCCATGTGCATTAATAGTAACACAACACTTGCCATTGGAACCCTTCACCTCAGTCCAAGTGTTCAAGGCTGGACAATTGGTTCCTGGGTACGATGCACGCTGATCGCCTACTGCCACCTCCGAGGCCATTCTTTTCGGAGATACACGAGGAAGTAATCAGTTCTTGAAGGGCACCTTTTACTGCCTGTATTTTTTCTGGTGAGACCTCAGCCTTCACTACACTCGTTGGAAGCGTGGCTAAGGGCGCCCATCCAAAGCCTGTGGGTTCTTGTCTACTTTAGTGACAGAGGTTTACGAAGCTGCGGGCCAGACCGCTTCTACTTTGCATAGCCATCCTGCAGTATACCAGGCTAGGGTTAAAATAAATAAATAACATGCACAAGGGTTGATCCATGCAGGAAGTGTGCACTGACTTTGTTCTCAGAGCGACAAGGGTCACTGCGCAGCCCCTGGGTCAGATGATGTATACTTTGGTGGTCCAAGGAGTGCCACCTATGGCTGAGTTTGGCATTTGAGTGACTCTAAGAGAACCTATTTCCCCGACTCCAAGACCAGCCCCTTGGCAGTGCGGTCGAGGACTTTGCCAAGAAGTTCTCGGCTGCCCTGAAGCAGTCTGAGGCGCATAGGTGTGCTGACCAGGCGGCCTGCTGCTGGATTCACACCAATGCCAGCTAAGCCGCCTCAGCCTGCCGCCGCCAAAGGGGCCCCCTGCGGCTTCTGTCCCTCCTACTCAGACCAGCAGCAGCCTTTACTCGGGTCGCAGCACGGAGGATGTCACAGCTAGGTGGTACACCCCGTCTCTGCCCTAATCCTGCTACATGCCAGGCTAAGCAGCACTCCTGAGACAGACAGCTCTGAGTTCGGCGTCAGTTCTTCAGGAGATGGTAGCAGGACCACTCCTTCCCCTGGAGGGCTGGGGGATATTTTTTTTCTCCCACCAGCGTTACGGCCGGTGGTGTCAAATATTAGAACTGGCCTCCCTAACACTGAGACACAACGGCCTTGGTTGACATTGTGTGATGCAAAGTCTCGCTGCTCTCAGCCCCCTCTGTTGCTAGCCCACTGTCAGACGAGAGCCCCGTGGAAACCTCCTTCCCTGGTTTCCTCTGTCAGGGTACGGAATTCTAGGGTCCTCACACCATCGGTGCTCGGGCCCTAATAATAATAAACAGAGCAATTCCAATAGGGTCCTCACACCATCGATCCTCTGGCCCTAATATATATTACATTATTACAATATATATTACATTATATTTTTTTCAGTATATTCCCATATATTTTTGTTCTGTAAGTGATTTCTCTTAGCAGGACTACATTAACTGGTCTCTGTCTGCTATAGGTGTCACAATGTAGAAAGGACCCAAAAGCGAATGCTGGTAAATTAGTAATTTATTGAGCGGGAACAGGGAAAATAAGGCTGACTGCCAGTTACCAGCCGTATAGGCGGACGCAGGTCAGGAGAGATAAACAAAAGAGTACATATAAGGAGCTGGCGGGTAGCCTGGTAACGGGTACTGCTGACCAGGGAGCGCACGCAGGACGCGTCGAAACGCACACCTCACTCGGCTGATACGGCGGTGCTGAAGAGCAGACTGGGAAGCCGCAGAACCCAGGGGAAAATCCTCTTGAACCACACACACACGGCGAAACAGGACTAGGCGAGCATAAGAGGACAAGACGTTAGTTGCCGACATGAAAGAACAAACAATAACCCGACAAAGAGGGGAGAAGAGCATGAGAGTTAAATAGCAAGGTGATCAGGACAAAGGGGGGACAGGTGTGAGATGCACAGAGCGCGGCCGCTAATTAATATAGCGAGCAGCTGAGAGAAGGCGTACAGAGAAGAGTAAAGCCAGAGAAGTCAAACCAAACTCCTGACAGTACCCCCTCCCCGACGGGCGCCACCTGGCGCCCCCGAGGAAGACTGCCGGGAGCGGAGGAAGTCCTCGATAAGCGAGCGGTCCAGCACATCCCTTCCTGGTACCCAGCTTCTCTCCTCCGGACCGAATCCCTCCCAATCGACAAGATACTGATGACCCCGCCCTCGGGGTCGGACATCCAGCAGCGTCTTAACCTTAAAGACGGGGGAGTTAGCACGAATGGCAAAGGGGGGGGGGGGGGGGGGAGGGAGGCAACCGAGTGCGAACCGCGGGCTTAATGCATGAGACATGGAAAACCGGGTGAACGCGCTTAAGGGAATGTGGCAACCTGAGCCGTACTGCCGCTGGACTGATAACCTTAGTAACGACATAGGGCCCAATGAAACGGGGAGCCAACTTACGAGCGGGCGTCTGAATGCGTAAATTACGTGTGGAGAGCCAAACTTTCTGACCACACACATACCTAGGTGCTTTAGACCGACGACGGTTAGCGGCCCGACGGGTGCGTTCCCGTCGGGCCGAGTACGACGACAGCGCTGAATGAACGCTTGAACCGAGGGAACGGCAGCCGCGCTCTCCTGAGAGGGAAACAGAGGTGGCTGGTAACCCAAGCAACATGAAAACGGAGACAGGCCAGTGGACGACGACGGCAACGAATTATGCGCGTATTCTGCCCAAGTCAATTGTTCGCACCAGGAGGAGGGGTTTCTAGCTGCCAAACAGCGAAGCATCCGCCCAAGGTCCTGATTAGCGCGCTCGGCCTGACCATTAGTCTGTGGGTGAAACCCTGACGACAGACTGGCGGTAGCCCCAGTCTGCCGACAGAACTCCCTCCAAAAGTTAGAAACAAATTGGGGCCCCCTATCCGAAACCACATCCGTAGGAAGTCCATGAATCCTAAAGACGTGGTCCACGACCGTACGCGCAGTCTCTTTAGCCGACGGAAGCTTGGGAAGAGGGACAAAATGAACCGCCTTAGAAAATCGGTCAACAACAGTCAGAATCACCGTATTGCCACAGGAGGGGGGAAGCCCCGTGACGAAATCCAGGGCAATATGGGACCAAGGGCGGGAGGGAATAGAGAGGGGACGAAGAAGACCCTTGGGAGGCGAATTACCGGACTTTTGCTGCGCACAGACAGAACATGACGCGACAAATCGACGCATCTCACGTTCCATGGCAGGCCACCAGAATCGCTGGCGGACAACTGCCAGCGTGCGCCCCACCCCTGGATGCGCAACAAATCTAGAGGCGTGACTCCAGCGAAGAACAGCTGGACGAACCGACTGTACGACAAAGTTTACCCTCAGGGCACCCCCGAGGAACGACGGTGTGCGCCAGCGCTCCTCTCACCAACCGTTCCACTCCCCACGTGACGGAACCAACCACGCATCCCTCCGGTAGGATGGTCTCCGTGGTGGCACCATCATCAGAGGAAGAGAACTGGCGAGAAAGAGCGTCAGGTTTAACCTTCCTAGACCCAGGTCTGTAAGAGATCATAAAACTAAAACGCCCGAAAAAAAGAGCCCAGCGAGCCTGTCTAGCATTAAGTCTCTTGGCGGAGCGGATATACTCTAAGTTACGATGGTCAGTCCAGACGATAAACGGAGTGGAGGCTCCCTCAAGCCAATGACGCCACTCCTCTAAGGCCAGCCGGATGGCAAGGAGCTCCCTATTACCCACGTCATAGTTGCGTTCAGCTGACGAGAGCCGGCGCGAAAAAAAAGCGCACGGGTGAACCTTATGATCGAGAGGGGAGCGCTGCGAAAGCACAGCTCCCACTCCGACTTCAGACGCGTCAACCTCGATGATAAATTGGCTCTCCGGATCAGGCGAAATTAGAATAGGCGCAGATGTAAACAGACTCTTAAGACGTTCAAAAGCGCACTGAGCATTCTCAGACCAGACAAAGGGGGACTTCGCAGACGTAAGAGCAGTCAGGGGAGCGGCAACCTGACTGAAATTACGTATGAAGCGGCGATAAAAGTTCGCAAACCCCAGAAACCGCTGAAGAGCCGAGCGAGACTCGGGAACGGGCCAATCAGTGACTGCCTGAATCTTGGAGGGGTCCATGCTTATGCCCCTTGCCGACACGACCGAACCAAGGAAGGTAACCGACTGGACATGGAATGCGCATTTCTCCGCCTTTACATAGAGACGATTCTCCAATAAGCGCTGTAATACGCGATGAACGTGTTGGGTGTGTACCTGGAGATTCGGGGAGAAAATGAGGATGTCATCCAGGTACACAAAGACAAAGATGTTGAGCATGTCTCTTAACACATCGTTAACGAGCGCTTGAAAAACGGCTGGGGCGTTTACCAGCCCGAACGGTAGCACCCGGTATTCAAAGTGTCCTAACGGGGTATTAAACGCCGTCTTCCACTCGTCCCCCTCCTTAATGCGCACCAAGTGGTATGCGTTACGGAGATCTAACTTCGTGAAAATCCTTGCCCCCTGCAGGATCTCGAAGGCCGATGACATCAGTGGTAACGGATACCGGTTCTTAATGGTGATGTCATTCAGCCCACGATAATCAATGCAGGGGCGCAGGGAACCGTCCTTCTTTTTTACGAAGAAAAATCCCGCACCGGCGGGGGAGGAGGAAGGGACAATGGTACCCGCCATGAGAGATTCGTCGAGATATCTCTCAAGTGCCTTGCGTTCAGGAGCAGACAAGGAATATAAACGCCCACGGGGAGGAGAGGTGCCAGGAAGAAGGTCGATACTACAATCATAAGGACGGTGCGGAGGGAGAGAAGCGGCCCGGGAACGACTAAACACCGCTCGCAGATCGTGGTACTCCTCCGGGACTCCAGATAAATCAATGGACTCCTCCTGAAAAACAGACACAGGTGAGACAGAGGAAACAGCAGAGACAAGACAATTTGTATGACAAGGCAAGCTCCATGACATAATAGAACTATCTGACCAGTTTATCTGGGGATTGTGCTGTGTTAACCACGGATGTCCTAGGACAATGGGGGCCATAGGAGAATGAAACACTAGAAAGGAAATGGTCTCTTGGTGGTTGCCAGATGTGGTGAGACTCACCGGGGCGGTGGCTAAACGGATGTTAGACAGCGCCCGGCCGTCCAAGGCAAAAGCTGTGGGAGTCTCCTTTAATTCATGAAGGGGAAGGCCGTGTTTAACCGCCCACGTCTCATCAAGAAAATTTCCCTCCGCCCCCGAGTCAATGAGGGCAGAGCAGGTGACAGATGAGGTACCCCAGCGAAGAATGGTCGAAATCAAGGTGCGAGACTTGAAGGATGGGGATAGAGGAGTTGCGCTCGCCAATACTCCCCGATCTACTGGCGAGCTCTCTCTTTTGCCGGACATGTGGCAGCAAAATGCCCAGTGCCACCACAGTAAAGGCACAATCGCTCCCGGATACGGCATTGGCGTTCAGCGGAGGAGAGATGTATTCTGCCCAGCTGCATTGGCTCAGGGTCTGGGCGTGACTCCGGTGATGCCGAAGGCGTGGATGGGGATCCCCGGAAACCCATGACGTCAGCACGAGCGCGTCTGCGCAGATCAAAGCGCTTGTCTAACCGAATGGCCAATTCCACCAACTCATCTAGGTTCGAGGGAAACTCACGAGCAAAAATCTCGTCCTTCAGGTCATCATTCAGGCCCTCCAAAAAGCGTGCAGTGAGAGCAGCCTCATTCCATTCACAGGTGGCCGACAAGGTCTTAAAGTCAATCGCATAATCGGCTGCGGAACGTCCTCCTTGGCGGAGAGCAGCTAGCTGTCGAGAAGCCTCGCGACCAAAAACAGAACGATCAAACATCTTCAACATCTCTTCTTTAAATAAGGTGTACTGCTTGCAGCAGTTAGCTTCAGCCTCCCAGACTGCCGCTCCCCAATCCCGGGCTCGGCTCGTGAGAAGAGACACCACAAACGCAACCTTGGCGCGGTCCGAAGCATACGTGACCGGCTGAAGGGAAAACACTACCTCACACTGGGTAAGAAATGCCCGGCACTCTGTAGGCTCGCCGGAATAACAAGGGGGTTGTTGACGCGAGGCTCGGCTGCTTGTCGCGTCCCAGGAGACGAGGACTGGTCTTGACGCAGGAGGTGTAGTTGGCCGGTCAAATCCGTTACCTGGGCAGCGAGTGCATCCACGGCGTGCTTAGCGGCTGCCAATTCCTCGGCGTGTCTACCCAGCATAGCTCCCTGCAGCTCGACCGCTGAGCGGATGGTCGTCGTCTCGTTCGCTGGGTCCATAGTGGTCGGGTTATTCTGTCGCAATGTAGAAAGGACCCAAAAGCGAATGCTGGTAAATTAGTAATTTATTGAGCGGGAACAGGGAAAATAAGGCTGACTGCCAGTTACCAGCCGTATAGGCGGACGCAGGTCAGGAGAGATAAACAAAAGAGTACATATAAGGAGCTGGCGGGTAGCCTGGTAACGGGTACTGCTGGCCAGGGAGCGCACGCAGGACGCGTCGAAACGCACACCTCACTCGGCTGATACGGCGGTGCTGAAGAGCAGACTGGGAAGCCGCAGAACCCAGGGGAAAATCCTCTTGAACCACACACACACGGCGAAACAGGACTAGGCGAGCATAAGAGGACAAGACGTTAGTTGCCGACATGAAAGAACAAACAATAACCCGACAAAGAGGGGAGAAGAGCATGAGAGTTAAATAGCAAGGTGATCAGGACAAAGGGGGGACAGGTGTGAGATGCACAGAGCGCGGCCGCTAATTAATATAGCGAGCAGCTGAGAGAAGGCGTACAGAGAAGAGTAAAGCCAGAGAAGTCAAACCAAACTCCTGACAATAGGAACCTTAAATTAAGTCCATTATCCTGACTGAACCTATTTAAACCTACACATAAGTTTAGCAGTATACACAAGCCTGGTTCTGCGGTTTAAGTTTTTATTAAGGGCACTTGAATTTTCTGTATAATGTCACTGTCTTTATGCACTATTTGGAATCAGTGTTTACCTTTATTCTCATATTTTATAAAGGCTTCTTTTTCAATATTTCTACATCAAGATTGTCTGTATTTATTTTTGTTCCTTGCATTTTGTTAAGCCCAATAAAATGCCTTTGTTTTTGCACCTGCATTCAAAATAGACATTCCTCACTGTTTAAAGGGGTCATGCCTGGATGGGTGGAGTTAAAAAAAAAGTACCTTTGTCTGTAATCGAGAACACCCCTGCCCCCCACTTATTCCTTTGTAAATAAGTTATTATGAAAATTTAGATTTAATCTTGCTAGCATTTGAAAATAAAGCAACAGAGTCTCTTGGAAGTTGCTTTATAGATGTTTATATTACTTGTCTCATCATGTTATTTTGATTTGTGACAGGCTAAAGGCCTCAAAGAGGAAGGATTGTCATCCAGTCAGAACACTCGACCTGTGTCAGAG
This sequence comes from Pseudorasbora parva, assembly GCF_024679245.1. Taxonomy (NCBI): domain Eukaryota; kingdom Metazoa; phylum Chordata; class Actinopteri; order Cypriniformes; family Gobionidae; genus Pseudorasbora; species Pseudorasbora parva. The sequence continues at coordinate 17,512,265 of NC_090192.1, forward strand.
GAGTACATGGTCTGGAAGGGTCCCCGTACAATGGCACTGCAGAAGAACTCTCAGGGCTTTGGTTTTACCCTGCGGCACTTCATAGTCTATCCACCAGAGTCTGCCCTCCACACTAACCTGAAGGTAACAAAATCAACAACCTTAAAGATAAAAAGGTCAAAAGTAAAAAAACAAAAACAATGACAGTTCATTGTGACCATGTCAATTTAACTTACTGTGGCTCCGACTTTCTATGTACTTCTGCTGAATTTACATTTTCCTTCAGCATCTGGGATTGCAATATATTCTCCTGTTTTCTCAGGTCAAATTTTAACTGGTCTAATCAATGAAAAAGACCAGGGTTCTAAATTAGCTTTTTTGATCACCAGCCAATGTTACTGGTAACTTTCTAAAGAGATCACAATTTCCACTAGTCATTTTCTTTCAGGTGAAAATAAGAGAAATGAGTGCCAGCATTTGATAATTTTATTAACATTGTTGGCATGAAAATCACATATAAAGTACAGAGATGTGGTTAGTAAGGCAGTAGTTTTATTTTCTATTCTATTAAGTACATTTTTACTTATGTACATTATCAGTGTTTTTCTTTGGAAAACTTTTACTGCATCCCAAAGCATATAATGCTAACGTAGAAGGGAGGGGGGAAATCACAGTAACTTGCTAAAGATAACAAACTACAGCTTCACAAGGTAAATAAAGTCTCTAATTGTAAAGAACCGTTCTGAGACAGAAGGTAGGAGATCCAAATGCAGTATTTATTAAGAGGGTAATCCACAATCATAGTCAAAAACAGGCAAAAGGTCATACACAAGCAAACAGTCCAAAAAGGCAAACAAGACAGGAGAGACTGGTAATCTGGGAAACAGGCAAGAAATCCAACAAACCAAGTTACATGAAACCGGGGAAAATGCTCAGAAATGCAGTGTACACAAAACAAGACATTATTCTTCTGTTTTATGGCGGTTTGGCAAACCAACTTATAAAGGTGCATTCCCGCCACCTACTGATCTGGAGTGTGAAGCTCACATGTAGGCTACTTAATCATCTATTTACCTAAAAAAAAAAAAAAAAAAAAAAAAAAATGTTAACTCTATTCCTATGCTTTTTAAATATTTCAACATTATTTCATATACTCTTGTTTGCATTAACCCATTTCCTAATAGCACCTGCATCAATATATTTTTAATTCCGATCATTTCTAATTCTTGAGATAGCTGAAATCTTTTGCTTTCATATGCAACACATCTTAAAAGGATATGCTCTACCGTTTCTGGCAGTCCACATTTGTCACAATAACCATTTTCATGTTTTCCCATCCTCTGCAAATTGTAATTTAATGTTTGCCCTATTCTCAATCTTGATATGATTACATCCTTTCTTCTATTGCCATACCTTATCCTTTCAGTACCAACACATCCGTGAACCTGATATAAATGTCTTCCATTTTGATCACAATCCCACATTTTTTGCCATTTCTTTCTTACTTCAATCTTTATCTATCTCTTCATTTCAGCTTTAATTATTGACACCATAAATTCAACTTGATTTTGTTTTAGGGCTTTCTTTGCCAGCTGGTCCACTTCCTCATTCCCTTCCGCTCCAACATGTGCTGGCACCCAAAGGAAATATACTATTATACCCAACTGCCTTACTCTGTAAAAACATTGTAATATTTCATATATTACGTCTTGTCGTGCTTCAGATTTTCCACTCTGTATACTTTTAAGGGCAGCCATTGAATCTGTACATATCACTGATGTATTAGGTTGCACCTCCTCAATCCACTGTAAAGCTATACATATTGCAATTAATTCGGTAGTATATACTGAAATATGATCTGATACTCTCCTTGCTATTTTGACTTTAAATGTAGGTGTATAAATAGCTGCTGCTGTTCTTCCAGATTCTGGTTCTTTAGACCCATCAGTATATATCTGCAATACTGAATAATATTTTTGGTTAATGTACTGTTGTACCATTGTTACTGTTGAAGTGTTTACGTCCTTATTTTTAATCTCATTATGTATATCTACATCAACTAGTGGCATTTGAAAGAACCATGGAGGAATTGCAGGAATCGCCACTGATGGTGCGATCTCGTAAACTTTCAATCCCATGTTCTGTGCCTCCTTCCCAACAGTCCACCCAAAACTTTATTTTTCTTTATATTCATACTCCCAACATTCTTTTAAAATTTTCTTAACTGGATGACATTCTAAATGACCCATTATTCCAGTCCAGTATCCCATCTTCAACTGAAGTCTGCGCAATTCTAGAGGCATTTCTCCTGATTCTACCTGTAACGATACCACTGGAGATGATCTCACTGCTCTGCAACAAATTCTCATTGCTTGTGATTGTATTACCTCAATCCTTTTAATACTTGTTTTACTTGCTGAGCTATACACCATGCTACTCAGAGATGGGCATAAATACATGGAAATGTATTTAAAATACAAATACAAAATACTGTGAGGAAAAATGTATTTAAATACAAATACAAAATACTGTGTGGAAAATGTATTTAAATACAAATACAGTATTTTGTATTTTGAAAATACACCAAATACATGTGAAATTGGCAATTCAGTGAAGGTATCCATATTAGGCTGTAATCTATCTGGGCCTATTCTGAATGCCAAAAAGCATTTAGATGTGTGCAACTGCTTAGAAACTTTCGTTTTCAATTTGAATTTGAATTTCCTTTAGCAGCAGTTATAATAACACAAATTACGTCAATAACTCATTCGCCCTCACTTCTTTTTCCACTCCAACATTCCAATTATTCCTGCCCACTAAAAGCTGCACAGATATATGTGCTTACCCCAAAAGGCCTATCTATGTAAATGATTTAGAAAAAGTTCCATCGATTCACATTTTATATTATTGCTACGAATCTACAATATGTATTGTCATATGATATCACTCATCCCTAACATGCAGTAACGTTAATACTTCAAACACATTTGACAAGCTACTTTAATCAACAAGTAGAATTGACCATGACATCCTCACCTTATTCCAACAATTTTGTAAAGTTGCCGACCCAAGGCTGGGTTGTACTAGCCTAGAAATCTAGACGCACCCTAGCGGCAGCAAATCTAATCTGCCACGAGTGCCGTCTAGCAACTCTCAATACACTTCTGAGCTGTAAAAACCAAACTCTGGTTGGGCCAATCACATCGTGTATAGAGTCGTTGGGCGGGGCTTAACATAATGACGTCAGAGTTGCGTTTGCGTGGTTCTAGTAAACACAGACGCTGGCGAACGGCGGTCTTTCGAATCAGCTTTGGCCGCGACTCTGGAAGACTTGAGTTAAGCTTTTCTCTGAGAAAAAAACAAAGAACGGCACTGAAGTCATTCTTAAAAAGGGAAGATGTGTTCGGAGTTTAGCCGACCGGATACGGCGAATGTTTAATCTATCAATGAGCTCCGCTTCACGTTGCTCTTGATGGTTGTAGCGCTATCCTATCGCGTGCAGAGGGAGTTTGAAAGACAACCGTTTATCCATCCCTCGTATTAAGCTGTCTATGGTGAGTTTCCAGACCAAACATCTTGATGTGGGTCTGGCTTGTCAGGCTAGGGCTGTACAGCTGCGGCTCACCTGAATGAATGTTGGGGGGAGGGGCGTGTCTGGTCTGAACTAGTAGATGCATGAAAACAGCTCCTGATAAAGAGGTTGCCTGGCTCAAAGTATTTTGAGTATTTTGAAAATACAAAAATACTCATCTTAAATGTATTTAAATACAAATTACATTCGATTTTTTCCAAAGGCTTTAAAATACAAAATAGTATTTTGTACCCCACTCTTACTTGAATTGTTCTTCCATACATAAAATCCAAGATCCAATTATACATTTTCCCTTCTATCCCCATACTATCTAACTTCATTAAAATACCCTCCTTCCAAAGCATGTCATACGTCTTTTCTACGTCAAAAAATACAACTACACTGTAAAAAATGTTGGTTGTTTTTTGTTGGTTTAACTTAAAAAAGTTAGTAACCTGGTTGCCTTAAAATTTTGAGTTTATTGAAATTAAAAAATTGAGTTGATACAATGAAGGAAATTTGTTTAATAAATAGAAACTCAAAATATTTCTGTATCTGAACCACATTAAAAAAATGATAAATCATGAAAATAGCACTATTTGGCATGTTTCACTGCATCATCAGAAATTAAACACACACAATTACCCCAATATGCTTTAAAAATATTTTAATAATATTTTAATAAAGGTTGTCGAATTTAAAAAAATGTTCATTGTATTAACTCAATTTCAATTTCAATGAACTCAAAATTAAGGCAACCAGGTAACTTTTTTTCTAAATAATTTTTTACAGTGTACTACAACCTCTTTACTAACTTGTGCTTTTCTTATATCGTTTTCCAGGCATACCACTGCATCCATGGTATTTCTCCCTTTTCGAAATCCACTCTAAGCTGATAAAAGGTTCTTGCTTTCTATAACATATGACAATCTACTCATGACCATTCGTTCCATTAGCTTACACATGTTTGATGTCAATGATATTGGTCTGTAATTACTGGTCTGAGTGTCCTTCCCAGGTTTTGCTATTGGCATAAGAGATTAGACCTTATGTGCTTAATGGAAACATGGCATCAGCCTGCAGTTTACGCAGCACTTAATGATGCCTGTCCTCCTGGTTACAGCTACCTGGAGAAAGCCCGCTACACTGGTCGTGGTGGTGGCTTAGCTGTAATTCATAGACAATCATTGGAGCTGTCTTTTCTCCCTCTGCCCACAGTGTCATCATTTGAATACCTTGCTTTTAAATGTAAACCCCCTTTTTCTTTGACAATACTGCTTATTTATCGGCCCCCAAAAACAAATTCAGTTTTTATCTCTGAGATGCATGACTTTCTCACAACACTCTGCTCTACTTCTGCCAACATTTTAATATTAGGAGATTTTAATATTCATGTAGATACCCCCTCCTGCCACCTGGCAGCTGAGTTTCTGCAATTATTGGACTGCCTCAATCTCCAACAGCATGTGGATGGACCCACTCATTCTAGGGGGCACACTCTGGACTTGGTCATTTCCAACTCTCCTCATATTAGAAACCTCTTGGTGTATGATCTGGGTGTGTCTGACCACCAGGCCATCTCATTGGAGCTGCCACGCCCCTCTTCCCTTACCAAAGATTCCTGTCAAATTTGCTTCAGGAACCTGAAAAAGATTAACCAAGACTCTTTAACTACAGACCTTCAGCAATTTTCCTCTGTTGATCTCTCCTCAGTCTCTGAGTCGGTTGACTTCTACAACAAGTCTCTGAGCAGCCTTCTAGATCTTCACGCACCTGTCATAACTAGATTGGTCACCTTCTTGTGCTTAGCACCCTGGTACACCAGCGAACTGCGGAAGATGAAGACGGTTGGGCCCGTACTTGAGAGGCGTCTCAAGCTCTCAGGACTCACTGTTCATAGGCAAGCCTATAGAGATCATCAGAAGGCCTACGCAAGGTCTTTGAGAGATGCTCAGTCACAGTTCTACTCTAGCATCATCAACAATAACCCTGGAAACTCCAAGAAGCTTTTCTCCACTATAAATCACATCCTCAAACCGCAAACTCACTCTTTTTCAGAAGCCACAGAAGAGAGGTGCAATAAGTTCATGACCTTTTTTAGGAACAAAAGTAGACAACATCCACTTGCTTCTATCTAGCACCTCCGCTCTGCCTGTCCCGTCTGTTGATCCACAGCCAGGGACCTTCCAACATCTCTGCTTTTTCTCCATCATCACACAGCTCGAGGTTGAGGACATCATCAGAAAAATGAAACCATCCACCTGTGCACTGGATCCTTTTCCTACAGCCATGGTAAAATCTAACCTCAGTGTCTTAAGTCCATTTATTACCAAGATTATTAATAATTCCCTCCAGGCTGGCCATGTTCCTTCATCTCTTAAAACTGCTATCATCAGACCACTTCTGAAAAAACCTACTTTAGACCCAGATGTTAATGACAACTACAGGCCCATCTCCAACCTCCCATACCTCTCTAAGGTGCTGGAAAAAGTTGTTGCTGCACAGCTTCAGGTCCATTTGGAGCATCTTTATGAGAAATATCAGTCTGGTTTCCGCTCAGGACACAGCACAGAAACAGCTTTGGTCAGGGTCACAAACGATCTTTTGATGGCGGCAGATGCTGGTTCCCCATCCCTTCTCATCCTCCTGGACTTAACTGCAGCTTTCGATACAGTTGACCATAACACCCTCCTTCACCGTTTACATTCCACCATTGGTCTCTCTGACTCGGTCCACAACTGGTTTTCTTCTTATCTCACTGGGAGAACTGAATATGTTGCGTTAGGACAAGCTACATCCCTGTCACACAATGTCACCTGCGGTGTCCCTCAAGGCTCTGTGCTCGGACCCACCCTGTTCATACTCTACATGCTCCCTCTTGGCCGTCTCATCAACCGGCATGGAATTTCTTTTCACTGCTATGCTGATGACACTCAACTTTACTTTAGGACAAGTTCATCTCCCTCTGCTGACCTCACACCATCCACTTTGATCACTTGCCTGGATGAGATAAAGGCGTGGATGAAGCAAAACTTTCTGCAGCTAAACAGCTCCAAGACTGAAGCTATCCTAGTCGGCACTCCACTTCAGGTCCAGAAGTCCGTTATCACCAGCATTGCTTTCTCTGATCAGGTCATTCCACTTTCCACTTCAGTCACCAATCTGGGGGTCAGAATGGAATCACAGCTTACTTTTGAAGCGCACATCAAACACCTGTGTAAGACCTCCTTCTTCCACCTCAGAAACATTGCCAAACTTCGTCCCATTCTATCACTGGCTGATGCGGAGAAGCTTGTCCATGCCTTTATCTCCTCCAGGCTGGACTACTGCAATGCACTCCTTATTGGCATCCCTAGCAAAAATCTCCAGAGGTTGCAGTGTATTCAGAACAGCGCTGCTAGGATCCTCATGAGGGTGCGCAAATACGACCATATCACCCCCATTCTAAAATCACTCCACTGGCTTCCTGTGTCGTTCAGGATCGAGTACAAGATTTCTCTCCTTACCCACCAGTGCATCCATGGTGATGCTCCCTCCTATCTCAAGGAACTCCTCACCACACAAACAGCCACTCGTAACCTCCGCTCTGTTTCGCTGTATCGCCTCAAAACTCCCACAGCCAATCTCCGTACTATGGGGGATCGGGCCTTCTGCTCTGCAGCCCCCAGTCTGTGGAATGCTCTCCCTGACCACCTGCGGACTCCACTATAGATACTTTTAAGCGTGGTCTTAAAACCCACCTTTTTAGCAGAGCTTTTAATTGACTTGCTACTTCTTTATTTTATTTTATTTTTCAGTTTTATTTATTTATTGTTGTTGATTGTTTTTTTTTAATTCTGTAGCACTTTGAGATTTTGTTTAATATAAAGTGCATTATAAATAAAATGTATTATTATTATAATAACTCCATGCTTCCATGCATCAGGTAAAGTCCCTATCTCCCATACCATATTAAAAAGTTGTCTGATAAATGTTTAACCATCTCATTACATATATCATCTTTACCAGGGGAGGTCTGTTTAACCCCTGCCAGAGCTCTCTTCATCTCAAACAGTGTAAAATTAGAATCTAATGTACCTCCTGCTGGTATTTTTTTAAAAAAATATCTTAACATTGTCCTTCACACTCTGTTTCCTATACTTCCTTATATCGTCTGGATTATTTGCGTTGCTGTGTACCTTTACAAACGATTCCACTAGCATCTCTTCTTTATCGCTATCTGTTACTGCTATTGTATCATTATTAGTTAAAACAGGTATATTATTTTTCTTCTGAATCCCTCCCATCTTCCTAATCATACCCCATAACTCATTAATGTCTATTTTTTCCCCTATGGTATTACAAAATTCTCTCCAATAATTTCTCTTTGCTACTCTAATTTCTCTCCTCACCAATGCCTGAGCTTTTTTATAGCTTATATAATTATTGAACACTAACGTTTTCCTTGCTTTCTTAAGAGCCTTATTTCTTTTTGAAATTAATTCACTACATTTTTCATTCCACCATGGAACTGCCTTTCTTTTCTTGGTATTTTTATTTTTTCCAATTACCTCCTCTGCTGTATTCCTAATAATTTCATTTATTTTTTTCACTTAATATCTATGTCTCCATTAACTTGTCTCCAAATGTCTTAATGTCTCCAAAGTTTAATTCAGCCATTTTATTATTACATAATTCTTTATACATATCCCAGTTGGCAGTCTTCAACTTCCACCTTGGATTACTCTCCACTACTGCTTGAGTTACATCCACCCCTACTTTAACAAATATTGGAAAATGGTCACTTCCAATTGTGCTTTGATTCATTATGCTCCATTCACATTTCCCTGCCAGATTTTCAGACATTAACGTTAAATCCAATGCAGAATCATGCCCACGATTAACATCTATTCTAGTATCACCCCCATCGTTAACACAAATTAATCCTCCCCAATCAAGCATTTCTTCCACCACCAACCCATTAAGATCTGTTCTAGCACTCCCCCACAATGAATTGTGCGCGTTAAAATCACCACATCATATTACTTTGCTACCTATATTTCCTCCAATTCTTTCAAGTACCGTCTTATTTAACTTTTCACACGGATTATAAAAATGTATCACTTTGATACTTTGATTCCCTTCCTTTATTTCCACCACCACTATCTCTTGTTCTGTATCCACTTCTACATTTCTAAACCCAATTCCTTGTTTAATAAATGTAGCTACCCCTCCTCCATTCCCTTGTTTCCGATCTCGTCTTATTATCATATACCCGTCTATTATAAAATTCAACTGTGGTTTGAGCCATGTTTCTTGCACACAAATTAAATCCGGATCATTTTCTTGCTTAGATATACATTTCTTAAATTCTTGCCCATTAGCAATTAAACTTCGAGTATTAATATCACCATTAAGATCCACCCCATCCTAATTGCGTGTTTGTTATCTGTACTTTTAATTTGTCATTAATCATGTCTACAGTTATTCCTTCAATCTCTAAGTACTTTTCAGCTGCTTTGATTATTATTTTGATTCTTTCTGTCCGGCTTTCCGTTTGAGCAGAGCAGTTCACAACTTCTGCCATAAATGTTACAAATGCCACTTTGTCTGCAATCTTTGATGTCTCTTTAACTTCCCCCTGTTCGCCATTCATTTTTTCTTGAGGAATTGATACCGTAATTCTTCCTACTTTGTTATTTTTTTCGACTTTCTTTAGTGCTTCAGCATAAGATATTCCTTCCTCTACTCTAACGTTCTGCACCTGCACTGCGTGTTTCCTCACCTTACATGTCCATACTTTTGGCATTTATAACATCTTAGCGGAGGGGGGATATATGGTCTTACCATGTAACTTACAAATCCTAAGAACACTCTACTTGGTAGTTTCTCTTCATCAAAGTTGATCATCACTGAAAAACTGTCAGTTTTTTCATTGTTTCTATTGCATGTCAATCTCTTCACGTCTAACACTGCTGCTCCAGTTAAACCTTTCTTAATCTTTTCTACTGGAACTTCTGGAGATATACCTGATATAACTCCTTTAACCCACTTTTTTCTTCTGGGATCGAGCATATCACTTTTTGCCCTAGAATCATTTTTACACCTAGAGCTATTTTTTGTTGTTTGTTATTTTTACAAAATAACATCAATCTCCCGTCCCTAAACGACTTGACACTTTCGATCACTCTGATCATTTCTTTAATAGCTTTAGAAAGCTTCAACGGATTAATAGCGTTACTAAATCCAGCAGCAAATTTCATCATTACCTTATATTCTTCCTTTTTCCTTCTGGCCACATGCTTTCCTTTCTCACTACCTGACTGCTACTTTTTTTCCTTTTTCTGTTTACTACTACATTCTATTCACCTTTTCCATTTCACCAGTGTGCCTTTTCAATTTCACCATTTCACCATTCCCTCCGCTGTCCGCGCCAAACATTTCATCCTCCATTTCCGGATCACAACCGGAATCAACACCACTCCCTACCATGCACGCTCCAGTCACAGATCAGCTGTTGCCAAACCGCCGAGGATCCCGGTTCTGACCTTCGCCCAAAACAAGACATTGCAGTGAATGACAGAGATAACCAGGCAGAAAACAGGATAATAAGACACAGGTGTAAACAGTGAGTGCTAATGAGTCCGGGCAAAGGATAATGGGTAATGTAGTTTATGATAGAATGAAAGTCAGGATTGGAGTGCCCTCTGGTGGTGAGCACGGGCACTCACACTGGTGAATTGTTACACTAATCAGTGTTGGAAGTGTGTTGCTGGGACTGGCGTTGTTTCAACCAACTGCACCTGCAATAAAAAGTTACATTTAAATAATGTTAACAGCAATACAACCTGGAAGCTAGGTCTGCATAATTATTATTAAAATAAATGTTAAACTAAAGGGATAGTTATAATCCGGTCATCATTTATTGTCACTATTTTTTTTTTTTTTTTTTTTTTTTTTATCAATGTAATGCATCACTAGCCAGGTTAAGATTTGAATTTATTGATTTATTAATTAATTTTTTGCTCCAAAAAAATAAATAAAATAAAAATATATATATATATATATATATATATATATATATATATATATATATATATATATATATATATATATATATATATATATATATATATATATATATATATAAACACATTCAATAAATTCTTAGGAACAACATGAGGGCAAGTAAATAACAGAATATACATTTTTGGGTTAACCATCGCTTTAAGCTCATAGACGTGAACAAAAAGATGTCGTTACCCTCGAAAGATCTCATGGCCACAAAACACCCGCATTTCCAAAAGTTACTATATGTCGCTGCTGCAACAAAACTATACCCGGGTGCACACTGTCAGATTTATTATAGTCACTCTATATAGTCATTCACACGGTAAAAAACGGACACATGCAAGAAAACTAGTCCGGAGTTTTAAATCATCAATCAATGACTCGTTCGGTGACTGTATGCTGCGTTACACATGGGATTGAAATGGTAAATACACTCAACTGAGGCTAATTCAACACCCTCCTCAAACAAATACATAATGCTGCACAAAATAACCTTAAAAAGACTTTGAAATGCCAAAACCTCACTTACCTGAAGATAGTGATGGGACATCTGAAGCGAGGCTCCGGAGCTTGTGTCGAGCAAAAAGGGGCGTTCCAGATGAAGCCCCGATTCGAGGCTTGTATCGTTTCCGTGAAAATCACGTGACGATGACAAACGAGGCCTCGTTTTCTGTTGAATACGTCATTGCTTCGTTCTGAGTATCGCTTTCGGATAAAAGTGGTTCGAAACCTCGAGCCTCTTGTGGGGTTTGCAGTAGGCATTTGCATTGGTGTTGAGGTGTTAGTTGTATGTAGTAGCGATATCATTATATATCACAGCTTGTATTATATATTATATTACATTATACTTAGTTTAGTAGATTATTAGAGTAAATTATACATAGTTCAGTAGATTATTAGAGTAAATTAACCTATATCTAGTTGAAATAGCCTACCTATACTACGTAATTATATATATATATATATATATATATATATATATATATATATATCCTATATTAGTAGTAGGCTAGTGTTATTATTATATATATATTATTGCTATTATTATTATTATTATTAATAATATTATTATAAGACTAGACTGTATTAGGGAAAGCTTTTCCCATCCCTGCAGTTTGCTGTTCCACAATTCCAGTCCCATAAGCACTGCACTCACAATAATTTATTTACAATCATTCTGGGCATTCACTGTCATCACTAACCCAAAGAACTACTGAATAGTTGAACACAAAGTTGTGTTTTTCTGTGAGTTGTGTGTACATAGGTTAATACAAGCAGAGTAAAATACTTTATTAATACACAGGCAATAGAAAAAGGGTGTTCCCACATGACAATTTGGTTGCTCAGGATGAATAGAGTTGTGTGCGATGCATTGCTTTGCACAGCAGGTGTCACTAGGGAGCACACTGTTTCATGAGGCTTCAGGTAAATGAACCTTTTGGTGAACCAATGGACTAGAAAGCCTCAGTGGTTCAGGAAGCCTCATTTGGCCATCACTACTGTTCTCTGCTGGCTTATATACCGTCTCTCCATGCCAATCACTGCAATCAGACACAGGTGTTTATCATTATGCACTTGACCTACTTACTTACCGTCACTCTCCTGGCTCCTTCTCTCCGTGCAGACCTCGCTAAACCATGCCCCCCCCCCCCATGCCTGGAGAGGAAGTCAGCTACAACAATCTGTGCCCCTGGCCTGTGGACCACCTTGAACTTAAAAGGCTGTAAAGCTAGATACCAACGGGTGATCCGCGCGTTGGTATCCTTCATGCGGTGGAGCCACTGCAGGGGCGCGTGGTCCGAACAGAGGGTGAACTCCCTTCCCAGGAGGTAATATCTGAGGGTGAGGATGGCCCACCTGATGGCCAGACACTCCTTTTCTATGGTGCTGTACTTAGTCTCTCTCTTAGAGAGCTTACGACTAATGTACAGCACCGGCCGTTCCTCACCCCCCACCTCCTGGGCCAGGACCGCACCCAGCCCCCTGTCCGACGCGTCAGTCTGCAACAAAAAGGGAAGAGAAAAATCAGGAGTGCAACAACGGTCCACCACATAAAGCAGCCTTCACCTGGGTAAAAGCCCGCTGACACGGCTCCGTCCACTGGACGGCATCTGGGGCTTCCTTTTTAGTGAGGTCAGTCAGCGGGCTAGTGAGGTCCGAATATTTAGGTACAAACCTTCTATAATATCCCGCTAGCCCCAGGAACTGCCTCACCTCCATTTTGGTCTTGGGTCTCGGACAGGTTGCAACTGCTGCCATCTTGCTAATTTGGGGACACACCTGTCCATGGCCCAAGTGGAAACCCAGATACCTGACTTCCACTCGCCCAACTGCACACTTTTTCGGGTTGGCCGTCAACCCCGCCCCTCTCAGCGTCCCCAGAACAGCTCGCAAATGCTGCATATGCCGCTCCCAGTCATTACTATAGATGACGATGTCATCCAAGTAAGCCGCGGCATACCCAGCATGCGGTCTCAGAATCCGTTCCATGAGGCGCTGAAAGGTGGCTGGTGCCCCAAACAACCCAAAAGGAAGCGTAACAAATTGGTGTAAACCAAACGGTGTTGTGAAAGCGTTTTTTTCCTTGGATAATGGCATCAGAGGGATCTGCCAATACCCTTTAGTTAAATCCAATGTCGAATAAAAGCGAGCCGTACCTAGTTGATCAAGCAGCTCGTCAACCCGAGGCATTGGATATGCGTCAAATTTTGACACAGCATTCACCTTGCGGTAGTCCACGCAGAAACGGATTGAGCCGTCTGTTTTAGGAACTAAAACTATCGGGCTCGCCAAATCGCTGTGGGACTCTTCTGTTACGCCCATGTCTAGCATCGCCTCTAATTCTTCCTGAACTATTTTATTTTTATGCTCAGTTAATCGATACGGCCGGCTGCACACCACAACACCCGGCTCTGTCTCAATATGGTGATGAATGAGGTTTGTTCGACAAGGCAGGGGCGAGAACACGTCCGCAAATTCTGCTTACAACTGGGCTATGTCAGTGAGTTGCGAGGGCGAGAGGTGATCTCCCCCTGGGGCCAGAGCGAGGGATGCATTTTGGTATTCACCTCTAGCCCGAGATCCTCCTCCCCACTGTCGCCAACATCACTGACTCCGCCTCCCTCCATTTTTTCAGGAGATTAAGGTGGTAAATTTGACGGGCCCCGTTCCTGTCCGTTCTAACAACCTCATAATCGAAATCTCCAACTCGTCGTGTGACCTCAAATGGTCCTTGCCACTTGGCGAGTAATTTGGAGCTAGATGTGGGCAGTAATACGAGTACTTTTTCTCCTGGTGCAAATTGTAGTTCTATTTGATATAACGCATTCTAGTTCCCCTGTCATACAACCGGCACTGTCTGTCCTGGGCCTGTAGCAAATTCTCCCTCGAGAGCCGCCCCAAAGTGTGGAGTTTTGCTCTCAGGTCCAACACATACTGAATTTCGTTTTTACTCTCGGAGGGTCCTTCCTCCCAAGCCTCTCGCATGACGTCAGGCACCCCCCATGGTTGACACCCATACAGGAGCTTGAAGGGGGAAAACCCTGTGGAGGCTTGCGGGACCTCACACACAGCGAATAACAGGGGTTCTAGCCATCTGTCCCAATTTTTGGCGTCATCCTGAACGAACTTACGAATCATTGTCTTTAAATTGCGATTAAATCGCTCCACCAATCCGTCTGTTTGTGGGTGATAGATGCTGGTGCGAATCGATTTAATGCCCAACAATTCATAGAGCTTGCGTAACGTACGTGACATAAACGCCGTGCCCTGATCAGTGAGAATCTCTTTCGGGATTCCCACTCGGGAGATTAGACTAAACAGTGCGTCCGCCACACTCTTCGCTGAGATGGTGCAGAGCGCTACTGCCTCGGGATATCGGGTTGCATAATCCACCAGCACTAATGCAAATCGATGTCCTCGTGCAGATCGTTCTAATGGCCCGATGAGATCCATACCAATTCTCTCGAAGCGGACCTGCATGAGAGGAAGAGGGCGCAATGGCGCTTTTGGGGCGGCCGGTGGATTTACCATCTGACATTCACGACATGTGGCACACCATCTGCACACAGTCTCGTGAATGCCTGGCCAGAAAAATCGGGTCATTAAACGATTTAATGTGGTGGTCATCCCCAAATGCCCAGCCATTGGATTACAATGGGCCGCCTGGAAAAGCATTTCCCGGCGGCTTTTGGGTACTAATAACTGAGTTGTATCCTGTTTTGTCTGAGCGTCTTGGGTCACTCGATACAACTTATCTTTTAGGATAGCAAAATACGGATAGGTGAGCGGCCGTGCAGGGTGGATAGGCTGACCATCGATGGACTGGACCTGGTCAAATGCATTTTTCAGCGATTCATCCTGGGATTGCTCCAGGGGAAAATCATCACGCTTTGTAAGGTTTAGCCTTTCAACAGCGCTCTTTTCCCCTGCAGCCACTCCCAGAGGTCCCGGCTCAGCCTCACCCAGCTGCACCACCGCGCCCCTTCCGTGCTCTCTGTTCTCCCAAGACACATAACATCTCCAATAATAGCCTAAACCCCGGCCAATTTGTCCCTAAAATAAGCGGATGTCGGAGGTGGGAACTAACCGCCACCTCCACTTTATGCTTTTGACCCCGAAACTGAATAGTGACTGGCATTAGTGGATATTTCAATACATCCCCATCCACACACCGTACCGTAACCATGCGGCCACTATCCAATGCCCCCGGTTGCATTAAGCTTTGGTGTATGGTGGTCTGGTTACAACCTGAATCCACCAAAGCTTGATAAGTACCCCCCTCAATACTCACAGGTATTTGGTACAACCCAGCCTGATCGAGGGCAGCCCGCGGAACGTCCGGGACACGGACCAGTGTTCCAACCTCCATCATTGGACACCTATCTATGAAGTGGCCCGGGTCCCCGCAACGCCAACAGGCCGGCCCGGACCTTCCCGCTGCTCTATTGGTAGGAAGCGGGTCAAGGGATTGGCCTGGAGAGAGGGACGAAACAGGGTAAAAACTGGGACCCAGCTGGGTCAGCCCCGCCTCCCTGGGCGGTACCGGAACGGTGTGCGAGTCCTCCCTCATTCCCCCAGACCTCCATCGGGGTGGGCCTCCCAGTGGCAGGCTCCGGCGAGTCCGTGGCATCGGGACTGGCCTATGAGAGACAGAGAGAGAGGGGGGGGGAAGGGGTGGAGAGAGAAACTGAAGGAAGGGGTCCGCCGACCCCAGGGCATGCCACCAGCTGATCCTCCGCCAGTTGGATGGCCAAGTCCAGCGACTCCGGACGGTGGCACTGGACCCACTGTGCTGTTTTCGTGGGCAGACGGGCTATGAATTGTTCCAGCACCACCATGTCGATGATTTTGTCTGTGTCGCTTCCCTCAGCCATCAGCCATGTGCGGCATGCGTCCCGGAGCTGCTGTGCGAGTACAAAGGGCCGGCCACTCTCCCCCAGTTCCAGCGAACGAAATCGCTGGCGAGGTTGCTCCGGGGAGAGGCCGACCCTCTGGAGGATGGCCTTCTTCAAGTCCCAGTATACCAGGAGATTCGGGACCGGCAGTTGCTGGGCCGCTATCTGCGCCTCCCCCGTTAGGAGAGGGATTAGGCGCAGCGGACATTACTCTTCGTCCCACCCACTGGCCTTCGCCGTCCTCTCAAACAAGTCCAGGAACGCCTCTGGGTCGTCCTGGGCACCCATTTTGGTGAGAGACAGCTGGGTGGGTGGGCCCGCTGATGTCTTTGGCTCGGCCCGAACCTCCCGGTCCATCCAGCTCCGGAACGCCTCGCGGTCCTCCTGCTGGGCGCGGACGAAGATCTGGAACCGCCGTTCCTGATCCTCTCTCATGTCCACGAGCGCCTGATGATGTTCTTGGTGGAGGCCCGCGAGTGATGCGATGACATCCGCAAACGGCGATCCTGATGGGCTCTGCATACTGGCGGTGGCACTCTTTTTCCTCCCGGGTTTTCGGCACCACTGTAGCAAATGTCCTTGTAAGTAATGAAGGAAGGAAGAAGATGGCAGGGTCGGCGTGTCTGGCACTCGTGGCTTTTTATTCAGTCACTTTTGCAACACAACATAAACATGCGCACACAGCGCTTAGTAAACTCAGTCTCAGATAACTTGGGCAACAATCTCCTCTCTGTAGTCCCAGCCAGCCACGAGTATCCAGAATGTGTCTCTCTCCCTGTTGCCTGTTCTCTGCTGGCTTATATACCGGCTCTCCATGCCAATCACTGCAATCAGACACAGGTGTTCATCATTATGCACTTGACCTACTTACTTACCGTCACTCTCCTGGCTCCTTCTCTCCGTGCAGACCTCGCTAAACCACGCCCCCTCTGCCACAGTCATATTGTTGTCTTATATGCAAATTAGGTCTATAATTAAAAATAAGAGTTTGTGCTTTTGGGATATTTATTTTATACCCAGAATAAAAATTATATTTTTCTAAAAAGGTCATCAATTTAGGGATGCTAGAGTTTAGATTTTTCAGAAATAATAAGACATCATCTGCATACATACAGATCTTATGTTCATCTCCTCTAATCGAGATCCCTTCTATCTCTGAGTCCTCTCTTATTGCTTGGGCCAAAGGCTCAATGAATAGGGCAAACAGAGAAGGAACTAAGGGGCAACCTTGACATGTTTCTCTTTCCAAATGGATTGTTTCAGATAAGTGGCCATTAACTTTTATCCTGGCTCCTGGTGAGGAGTATAATGCTTTAATACACTGAATAAAATTATCATGCCACCAGGCCTTTTCTGAAGGACGTGGTCCCGCAGCATACCTTCTCCCGAGACGGGCACGCTTTCTATTTATACCCGTGCTGCGGGGCGGAGTGGAGCGTGGAATGTGCGGATCACATGCCAAATAAAATACTTGCTTTGATTTTGGCGTAAAGGGGGTCCAAAGGCTTCCTTTGTCTATTGAACTCTCTTCCTTCTTCGTGATTTAAATCACAATGGATGATGTATTTAAGCCCATGCATTTATTCACAGAAAGCTGGTACTTCTGTACTAAGCATCTTTTTGTAATTTGCACGAGATTCAGTACCGTCAGGTTTCTGTGATCGTAGAGCTACCATGAACTATAACATTGAGAATACAGAGATACATAATTTACCCAGTTACTAGCATACAGAGTTTTATTTACATACATTAAACATCCTAGCTATTTTAATAGATCATATAAAGACATTAAATCAACAAAAAATGTATTTAATAGGTTTAAAAGGTAATTTTCATCTAAATGTCCAAGTATGCTTGATGTGTGTGCATTTTAAGGCAGTCTCTCTCTGTTTTGCGAGTGTATGTGAGTCAGAGGTCGAAAGGAGGTGAGTTTGTGGGTTCTGGTGGCAAGTGCCTGAGGCGTCAACTTCCACGCTTACAATAGATTCTCACAGGATCTTTTGGGATGACAATATGGCTCCTCATCTTGATAATGTTATATGGTTGCAACATACAACAGACCTTTGTATGATCTGATTAGATAATCACAGGATGCGTGAGGGATTTTAAATTTTGGTCATCCGGTCAGATATTTACCTTGCTTATTCAGCCATTGTTGCTACAATTATTTATAACAGGGTATTATAGTCATCTGTTGCAACTTTATAATAACCATCCAGATAGTTAGTTACCTTAGATAGACAGTGCCTATTTAAGGGTATAGGGGGCAATTTCGAACACAGCCCAGAGTCTATGATGACATTAAGGGATGAGGCTGCCATCTGCTGGTGCATAATGGCATTTGCAGCTGACAGGTGTGACACCATCATACTTATGATTTTATTTTAAAACGGACAAAAATCCCATTTAAATGTTTATACTAAACTATGTGCTCTGTAAGTTACTTTGAAGAAACCATCTGCTAAACTGCTACCAGACAGCTGCACTGAACTTCTAGGGTCTGTGAAAATACAGGAGGTCAGTTCAACTGACCATAGTCATTTATTTATTTCTTTTTTTTTGTTTTTTGTTTTTTGTTTTTCAGAACGAGGAGAATGGCAATGGCAAAGGTAAGTGCATCTAAATCTTAAAATATTGCTCTGCTCTTTTTGTAAAATAATATTTAGTGCTGTGATCCTGAAGGATTAAAGTTAGGAAGCAGCTCACTCCACACCACTTCATATAGCCATCACTCAAAGTTTTCACCTTATCTTATTTCATAAGGTTAAGATGCTTTTGCAAATTTTGGTGTAATTTTCTTTTTCTTTTTTTCAAAACCTTGTTGCACAAATAATGTCACTTGTTCTAATTTTTGTTTTTCCATCTCCACCTGGAATTACATTTTATGGTGTTCCAGCTGGAGATTGGCTAGTTATTTTTGTTGCTCAAAAGTCAGCATTAAAACAGAAGATAAAACTCCTTTTTTATGAGAGTTAATCTCAACTGTATAAATATTCTCTATTTTTAGAGAGGCCAATACCATAATGTGTTGCAACTTTATTCAGCTGATCTTTTGATAATAGATTCAATAACCGATCAGAAGGACATTCAACAAGTGTATTTATTTAGACAGATGATGTTTAATAATTGCACTTAAAGTCCTTACCCTCACTAGCCTATACCTTCACAGCTGTAATAAAACAAAGGGAAAAACATGTCCTGTAGATTAAACTTCCAAACGTCCCTAATACATTAATCTAAGTAGACCCTACTTTTCAAACACACAGTGGTGGGTTTCTATGCACCTTATACCACAAGTCAAGAAAAACAAACAACCATTTAAATGTAATGGTGATTCTCAGCTCTAAACACTGATCTGCTCAAAATTAACAAACTAAAACAAAAATACTTACTAAAACAAAAACATGGCAATAAAAAACATGCCACATAATCCTTTCAACAAAGTTAATCTCCAGGGCTCAAAATCAAACCCCCTCTACTACAGCTGTGAACATGAATAATACATTAATAATAATATCCATTAGTCTACTAATTCAATGTATACTTGTCTCACCTACTGATCTTATTCAATCAAATTTTCAAACCTGTTGCCCTGTCTGTCTTTTAGCAGTTCAAACTAATTAAAATCGTTTCAACTGAAATGAACACTAATTGGCAATTCAACTGAACTTTTAATTATTGGACAAAAAACTCCACAAGTAGTAATCTCTGTCACACAAACACTCACAGACACTCACCAAAAAAAGAAAAAACCCACACGTACAAATGACAGCTTACAGGGACATCACATTTAGTTATATTTCAATTGAGAATGTATTTATAGTGGTTATGTGATCTTGCTCAGGGGGTCAAATGTCTCGTCTGGAGCCAATGGATACCATCTTTGTGAAGAATGTGAAAGAGAAAGGCCCAGCCCATCAGGCAGGCCTGTGCACAGGTAGGGAACATGGTATGCCCATGTGTGTAAGCTGTAATGCCTTTTGTCTGTTCTTTTTAACATCAACCAATAAATATGTGTGTTTGTGTTTAGGAGACAGGCTGGTTAAGGTGAATGGAGAAAATGTGCTGGGGAAAACTTATTCTCAGGTCATAGCGCTGATTCAAAATAGGTGAGACTACTTGAAATATATATAAAGTAACGAGCCTATACTTGTACTTCATATTTACAAATATCTACAGTGAATTTGTACTTTATAACTGCATTAATCTGTATTTAGTGAGAATGTGCTGGAGCTGTCCATCATGCCTAAAGATGAGGATGTGCTACAATTGGTAAGTGTGAGTATGACCTTTGTACTTTCTTCCTTTGTTTCTACACCCTTTCTTTTCTTAACACCCACATAAATCTTATACTTATATCACTGACAACCCACATACATCATATACTTATATCACTGACAACAGTAGTCCGCCCAGGATGCTGTCATTTAAAAGTTGTTGTTGCAGCCCTCAACTGATCATGTTGTGATTTGGCCTGAAGCGCCACCCTCCACCTATCTACCAATCACAAAGTCAGTAGTGTTTCGGCATCCAGGTTGCCAGCTCTTCTGTAGTTACAGCTGCAGCTACAAACGTTCCTGCTGGATCCTGCAGCCTATCTGGCAACCTCGAGTCAGGGGGGAGGTGGAGAGGGGATAGTGATTGCAGTACCAGTTTTGGCCACAATCTTACATACATTTCCTTTAACGCTATCAGGGTTTAGTGTAGGTGGACCAATAATCTTTTAGCACCACTCACTCGACTCACTGGAGTATAGGGAATTGATAATAGAAATTAAAGAAAGAAAACACTCTTTGGAAAACACTCTGACCCTTCGGCAACTGTTAGTTTTTGAAATTGGATTTATTGTTGCTGACATAAATTAAATTAAATAAATCTTTTGAAAAATAAAATTATAGAAATAAACCCAAACCAACAGGAATAATGAACAATTCAGTTCACAATAGTTGTGAAGTTAGGAATTTCAATTTCAGAATCAGTATACAAGATTCAGAACCAGTTTTCAATGTTCAAAATGTGCATCCAGAGGAAAAAAGGATATTTTAGAGGATATTTTAGTTCAGTTTCAGTTGTGTGGTCGAGTGATCCAATGGAAATCACCCCTCCCCCCATGTTCTAAAAACATAGAAACAGGAGGGAAAAAAACGGCCTTGCAGAAACAAAACCAAAAAGAATCATTATTCAAATGTTCACTAAACTTTTTTAATTAAATAAATGATCCGTTTCATTACTCAGCTTCCTTTACACTGAACATAAATGCGAATAAACAACATGTTCACTCTTTTGACCCAAAAGAGGTTGACCCAAATGGGTCTCTTTCAAAATAAGAGTCCCATTTGGTTTCAAAAACATGCTTTTCCATTTTGTTCCGTCTAACTTTTCCTCCACCACAGAAGCAGTACTGTTTCTTCTCCCACAGGAGCTCAGTATCTCTGGCTAATTTCTCCTCTGCCACAGCAGTGCCGTTCCCTCTGTTCTCGCAGGAGCGCAGTTTTTCTGGCTAATCTTTTTTCCTCTGCTACAGCAGTGCTGTTCTCTCTGCTCCTGCAGGAGCTCAGTTTATCTGGCTAATTTCTCCTCTGCCACAGCAGTGCTTTTCCCTCTGCTCCTGCAGGAGCTCAGTTTCTCTGGCTAATTTCTCCTCTGCCACAGCAGTGCTGTTATTTCTGCTCCCACGAGAGCTCAGTTTATCTGGCTAATTTCTCCTCTGCCACAACAGGGCTATTCTCTCTGCTACAACAGGAGCTAGGTTTCTCTGGCTAATTTCTCCTCTGCCACAGCAGTGCTGTTCTTTCTGCTCCCACAGGAGCTCAATTTCTCTGGCTAATTTCTCCTCTGCCACGGCAGTGTTGTTCCCTCTGCTCCCACAGGAGCTCAGTTTCTCTTGTTAACCTTTTTTTCCACTACCACAGCAGTGCGGTTTTCTTCTGCTCCCACAGGAGCTCAGTTTCTCTGGCTAACCTTTTCTCCTCTGCCACAGCAGTGTTGATCCCTCTGCTCCCGCAGGAGTTCAGTTTCTCTGGCTAATTTCTCCACTGCCACAGCATTATTGTTCCCTCTGCTCCAACAGGAGCTCAGTTTCTCTGGCTAATATCTCCACTGCCACAGCAGTTGTTGTTCTTTGTGCTCCCGTAGGAGCTGAAGAAAAATCTGCATTTGGCTCTACCCATCTGTTACAATGTCTGAGAATGAACTTTTCTCGTCAGATGAAGATTCCCTCATTGCTAGGGTTGGGCATCGAGAACCGGTTCTAACTTGGGACCGTTTAAAAGATAACGATTCCATTGGAATCGTTTAGAAAAATTATTTTCGGTTCCGATCTTCGATCTTCTATTTTAAATTTATTTAGCCACTTTGCATTTTTTTTATTCAGTTTCTTACCTGAATGTTAGACCTACCTGAAAAAATAAAGCAGTCTATTTCATTTATATCTTTTATTCTATTGTATTTATTTGTGCTATTTTTTGTAATATGTATCTTTGTTTATTCAATTTACCATTCAAAATCAAGCTTACTTGTGCTGTGTGTAAACTATTGCAACACAATTACCCCGTTGTAAAAAATACATTGAGTTAACAAATATTTGTGAGATAATTTTAATAGTAATTGATCAATGTTTATATATGAGAAAAAGCTTAAAAGCTTTATCATATAAAGTGATCTCTTCAGAAGAAATGTTTGATTGCCTAGACTTTCAAAAGACAGACAAAAAAATATATATATATATAAAATTATCTAATTGACAGTATATGCAGCGTTTTTCCCTCGTTGTATTGAAAATAGCATTGAATATCGATGTGACATGTTTTGACTCCACCCCTCAAAGAATCGGAATCGAGAATCGAAAAGAACCGGAATCGAAAGTAAGAATCGGAATTGGAATCAGAATTGCTCAAATCAAAACGATGCCCAACCCTACTCATTGCCCAGGATCCTCCACAGCAGGGGTCGGTATTTATATTTGGCTATGGGCCAAACATTCTTTGCCACTAGATGGCGTGCCAGAATATAGTCAAGTGATAGTTTAATAAATAATAGTGTTGTAGTTCTCGAGATCGGTCTTTTTAAAGGTCTTGGTCTCGTCTCGGTATCGACCGCATTTTTACTCGGTCTCGTCTCGGTCTTGGGCGAAGATGACTCGGGATTTTGTCTCAAGACCGGTCAAGACCCCAGCTGAAGGCATATAAAGAGCAGAGAACTCCACCCTGCGCGCACTCTCTCTGTCTTCAAAATAAGCACATAAGCTCTCTCTCATACTTCACATATTAATCTAAATCAAAAGTTCAGAAAACCGAATCCATGTATAACGTTGCGCGTTCGGACAACTGTTTTGAAGTACCGCTCGGTGTGAATTGCGCTCAAAAAACGTTTGACCAGTGTAATAAAGTTCGTAGATGGGAAGGAAGGAGGCGGGAACCGGCGAACGTTCAACAAACATTTATTTAAAGTAAAGAAACAAAACGAAAGTAAAACCGCAGACAGCCCCTCACGGACGACTGCCCGCAAACACACACACAATAAAACGTGGGCAGCCCCTCACGGACGACTGCCCACAAACACATAAACAAAACATAACATAAAATTCCAGGCCTGGTCCTCTCTCGTCTTCCGCTGTCCTTGCTCCTCCTTATATGCTCCCGTCACATGGCCACGAGACGAGACCGGTGTGCCACGCAGCTGGCACTCGTGAACGTTAATCACCGGCCCGCTCTCGCGGTCCCTCGCCCCGCTGCTTGCCACACCACATACCCCCATCGCCCCTCGCAGGCCGGGGGGCACTCCCGAGACGGCGCTCTACTCCCCCTCCCCCCCTCTCCCGGGGGGGCCGATCACGGCGGCTGCGGCACCTAGGGGTAAGGACAGAGAGGCGAGAGAAATGTAGACGGGAGCACGAGGAGCCCACGGAGCCCGCGGACGAGAGAGGGGAGAGAGGGAAAAAAGAAAGAAGGGAAAAAAAAAAAAAAAAAATTCTGGTCCGGTTCCCAGACACACTGCCGTTCGGCCCTCCGCCCGCCGAGAGGCTCTTCCTCGCGGTGCTGTGCGATGGCACTGGACGCCTGGTGGGCCGCTCGATCCTCCTCCGCCCCCTGGCGGCCGGCGGTGACTCCTCCTTTCGGGGGACCCGGCAGCGAGCCCCGCGCTCCCTGCTCCTCCCCTATCAGGCGGATGGCAGCAGGCTCCGGCCCCCGGCAAGCGCGGCGACTCCTCCGCTCCCTCTCGGACGGCAGCCACCCCACCTCGACCCAGGGGCACGGCAGCGAGGTCTCTGTCCCACC
>NC_090192.1:17841536-18026536 GCF_024679245.1 Pseudorasbora parva
TGAGAAACCGGAAGGAGAATTTTTGACACAGAAATACTCCATCAACCGTCCAACTTATTTTTTTAAAACTTTGTCCATGTTTAGGATGGGAATCCTAACAGTGTAGTCTTAGCTAGTCTTTAACAGTGTAAAAAGCTCAGTATGCATGAAACAGCATTTCACCCCCTCTTTAAGTAATGTTGCTCAGCGCTGCCTTATATATTTTGCGCACTTTAATGTCATTGGCCTGTTGTAGAACAGCAGTGAGGTTAATGAGATTTCAGCTTTTCTTGGTGAAAGGTGTTTCCCCAAAGCGTCAGATTTTGAAATGCCAAAATTGAAAGGAAACAATGACCCTTTTAAAAGTTTTTTCTTAACGACAATAATTAATTACAAGTGTTGAGGTTAACAGGTTAATCAGACATTGAATGTGGTGAAATAGAGCTGAACATGAACATTTCACCAAAAAAAAAATTAAAGATATTAATAAAAAAAAGAAAGAAAAGAAAACGTCTCGGTTACGTATGTAACCCTCGTTCCCTGAAGGAGGGAACGGAGACGTACGTCGGACTTAGACCGAATTGGGATCACTTCTGGGAGCCCCTATCAGCTTCGAGATTTAGAAAACGGGCCAATGAACATTGGCATGTGTGCTTTGCATATCGCACCCTGCCCCGCTGCGCGGGTATAAAGCGGAAGCGATCACTACGCACTTGTTTTTCACAGAGGAGCCGAACCGTGGCTCGATCTGCAGTGATGGTACAGCAAGTGTGGCGACAGGACGTATATCTCTGTTCCCTCCATCAGGGAACAAGGGTTACATACGTAACCGAGACGTTCCCTTTCAGTCAGTCACGTTCGACGTACGTCGGACTTAGACCGACGAATTGAGATCCCTATGGAAAACGCCATCTTGTAGGAAGGAAAGCACGGCCCTGACCGAACACCTTTGGGGGTCTTCTCGATGAGAGGAGCACCAGTCGACGAACAGGTTCCACTTCAACGCATAGAGGTGCCTCGTAGAGGGAGCTCTAGCGGAAGCAATGGTGTCTGTCACAGCTTGTGGCAGACCAACCTAGTTTTCTAAATCTCGAAGCTGATAGGGGCTCCCAGAAGTGATCCCAATTCACGTACGTCGAATGTGACTGAAAGGTAACTGTAATGTGTGGCACTCTGAAGTGGCAGAGTGCTGTTTATCTTTTTAAAGTAATTTCTTGTAAAAAAAAATGTAATGTGCAGTTTTAGAACCTTAATTTTCTGAGCATTCCTCTCTTTAGGGTAATTAAAATGACGATGTAGCACATATAACCATTGTTAATTGTTAATGTCTCTTCAGTGGCCAAGCACTCAAATTTGGCAGATGCGGCTCTAGCAGGTCTGGCCAGCAAAGAGAACTTTAAGAAAGTCAATCTGCGGAGCGTGAAGTCTACAGAGGTGGTGACCAACAACAGTGCTGTGCCTTTCCACAAGCTCATGCTCATCCACATTAAAGGTTCATGCAAAATATCAGTGCAAGTTTGTATGTCCTAAATGTGCGTGTTCTGCTTTTAACACTTGTCTGTTAATTCACGCAGGCCGCAGGCATGTTCAGGTGCGACTGGTTGAACCCACAGCCCGCTCTCTGAACAGCGGAGACTGCTATCTGCTCATCACTCCCAAACACTGCTTTTTCTGGAGTGGAGAATTTGCCAACGTCATCGAAAAAGCTAAGGTACAACCACAAAGAAAAACCCAATCCTATTCTATAAGTAACAGGTTATTACACCAGTGTTATTTTAGCATTGTTTATATAGTATTATAGTATTCATTAATGTTTTGAATTAGCTATTATTTTTATATTTTCAGTGTTCATTTAAATATATATATATATATATATATATATATATATATATATATATATATATATATATATATATATATATATATATATATATATATATATATATATATATATATATATATATATATATTTTAAACAATTTTGTTTAGCTTTATTTTTTTTTATTTTGACATTTTTATACTTCAGCTCAAATGTATTTATTCCAGTTAGTTAATGACCCATTCTACATTGTGTGTGTGTGTGTGTGTGTGTGTGTGTGTGTGTGTGTGTGTGTGTGTGTGTGTGTGTGTGTGTGTGTGTGTGTGTGTGTGTGTGTGTGTGTGTGTGTGTGTGTGTGTGTGTGTGTGTGTGTGTGTGTGTGTGTGTGTGTGTGTGTGTGTGTGTGTGTGTGTGTGTGTGTGTGTGTGTGTGTGTGTGTGTGTGTGTGTGTGTGTGTGTGTGTGTGTGTGTGTGTGTCAGAGCTCAGAGATGGCTCAGTACATCCAGACAAAGAGAGATCTGGGCTGCAAAGCTCCTCAGATCACTGTGCTGGAGGAGGGAATCAACACAGAGAACCGTTCAGCCAAAGAGTTCTGGAGTCTTTTGGGAGGAAAGACTGAGTACAGAGGTAAAACACATAGCCTGCCAGGTCCTGAACTTGAACCACAGATGTTGAAATGACAACATTTCACTCATCATAAACACTGTAATTACAAAAAAATAATAATTTTGTATATACAGACCATTGACTCTAGGCCAGAATTTATTCATGTTACATAATAAAGTTCAGTTAATAAAGTTTCATTTATCTTCCAGTCTTGCACCCCCACGCCCCAAATATTGTATATGAGTTTGTGTGTGTGTGTATATATATATATACACACTCACCTAAAGGATTATTAGGGACACCTGTTCAATATCTCATTAATGCAATTATCTAATCAACCAATAAAATGGCAGTTGCTTCAATGCATTTAGGGGTGTGGTCCTGGTCAAGACAATCTCCTGAATTCCAAACTGAATGTCAGAATGGGAAAGAAAGGTGGTTTAAGCAATTTTGAGCGTGGCATAGCTGTTGGTGCCAGACGGGCTGGTCTGAGTATTTCACAATATGCTCAGTTACAGGGATTTTCATGCACAACCATTTCTAGGTTTTACAAAGAATGGTGTGAAAAGGGAAAAACAACCAGTATGCGGCAGTCCTGTGGGCGAAAATGCCTCGTTGATGCTAGAGGTTAGAGAAGAACAGGCAGACTTATTCAAGCTGATAGAAGAGCAACTTTGACTGAAATAACCACTCGTCACAACCGAGGTATGCAGCAAAGCATTTGTGAAGCCACAACACGCACAACCTTGAGGCGGATGGGCTACAACAGCAGAAGACCCCACCGGGTACAAATCATCTCCAATACAAATAGGAAAAAGAGGCTACAATTTGCACAAGCTCACCAAAATTGGACAGTTGAAGACTGGAAAAATGTTGCCTGGTCTGATGAGTCTCGATTTCTGTTGAGACATTCAGATGGCAGAGTCATGCAGATGCCTCGTAGAATTAATGCAGTTCTGAAGGTGAAAGGGGGTCAAACAGTATTAGTGTGGTGTTCCTAATAATCATTTAGGTGAGTGTATATATTATATCAGATATGAACTTCATCTTCATACCTGTCTTCTGGTGCTGGTTTACTTATTGTTTTTTGAGTTTAGGTTGCCATAGTTTACACAACTTTCCTCAGAAGCACTGTAAAGTTTCTCCCCTTTCTTTCTTCAAAAGACAGTGTTTTATCTTGACACACTGCATTTGAATTACCATGTTGTTCCCATGCTATATCCACTTTTTCCCCTTTTTCTGTGCTGAATTAAATGGAAAAGTATGACAATTCCAGAACCACAGACTTACTGGTAAAATAAAAAAAGGTTATTCTCAGGACTGTCAGGGTGAGGCTTAACATGCTGTATCTTAATGTCCATTATCAGATTGCATGCAAGTGGGCAAAAATCTGTCCTGTCCAACAGTATTTTTCTGCTGGATATTTAGTTTCACTCAGGAATATTTTAAATTATGGAAGTTAAATGCATGTTGTTAATATACTATCAATTTAAAGATGATGTGTGTATATGTGTTTTACAGGAGCTGGGGAGCCGGAGGAAGATGAACTGTATGAGAGTGCTGTAGTCGAGTCAAACTGCGTCTACAGGCTGGTGGAGGATAAGCTGGTTCCTTATGAGGAGGCCTGGGCATCCATCCCCAGTGTCTCTCTGCTTAACTCTAAGGAGGTGTCACATTTATAGACTCTTCTATGCAGTTCTGTCCTTTTTTAGATGAGCAGTGTGTGTGCGCTGGTAAACTGTGCTTAATCCCATTTTACTGAACTTAAAGTGTGTGTGTGTGTGTGTTTGTGTGTGGGGCAGGCACTGGTGTTTGACTTCGGTAGCGAGGTGTACATCTGGACAGGAAAGGATGTTTCTTTGAGTGACAGGAAAGTGGTAGTGCAGCTGGGCAAACAAATCTGGAGTGGCTCATACGACTACAGCACTTGCAGGATCAACCCCCTCGACCCCTCTTCAGCCAATAAAGACACCCCTAAGTGAGTGACACCTCCACTGACTATTCATGCTTATAGCTCATGTTCTCTGTCTGTGATAAAAAATAATCTTGTAGGACCTATTTTACCCGAATTATGATTTATTTGTGATGCCTTGAGCCTTTAGAGAGTGGTTTATTAAGTGCTCTTTTTTTTTTTTTTAACTCAGTAGAATCTTAAGAACAGCCATTAAAACCAGGACAAATGAGAGCAAACAGACTGATATATGCAACCACAATACTGCCCTCAAGTGGTATAATTTGATTAGAGTATAAGAGGTGAATAAAAGTATTTTGTTAACAGAAATATAAAACAGGGATATATATATATATATATATATATATATATATATATATATATATATATATATATATATATATATATATATATATATATATATATATATATATTGTCCCTGTTTTACATTTCTGTTAACAAAATACTTATATTAATATTTATTTTTTTATTTGTCTACATAAAAGTTATGAACACACTGCTACCTCAGTGATAAAAATTGTGCATTCAGATGGCGATTTATTCACAGTGGTGGAGTAAGTTTTGTGATCCTGGGAACACTGTGGTCAGTTACATGTTTGACTCCTATAAAATAAAATGTCAAATGCTTGGAATAATAATAATAAATGCATATTTTATTTAATAATAGAAAAATCCTAATTATTATTTAATTATTAAAATCTCCTGTTTTAAAAACAGAAAGATATAAACATGTTTTTTGTCTTGTATTTTATCTCAAAAATGTGGAAATGAGTGAAAATAAGTTAGTACATTTACAAGAAATATTGTTCTTGTAAATGTTTTCCAGCATTTCAGTAATATACGTGTAGGCTAGATCTTTAAAATGCAGTCCAATTTCCACAAAGCGCAACTGTACAGTGCTTTGCAGTGGTCAAAACTGATATCTTCTTGAAACCTCAGAGATGTGGATTCAGATGGCAATTAAATTACCACACGACCTTGGTGCTTGGTCCAAAAACATTAGGTAATTTCGGCTGGAGTTTTTACGCAGGTGGTTGGAGAAAATCACTGACATTATGGATTTGAACAGCAATAAAATCACAGACTACCCCCTGTAAATTATGAAAGTACCTTACAACCCCACAAGAAACAATTACCATCTAAATAGGGCTAAAGAGTAAAACAATTTGTTTTTTTTGTTGTTTTTTTTACAAATTGGACTACGCTGTTTGCTTTGTGCATTTTTTTTTTCTTTCTGTGTAACTAAAGAGGACAATGCAGTAGAAAGATGTGTCTATTTGTCTTTGTATTGTTTTATCATATTCAGTCAATCTTTCTCTACTTATTCAATTCAGACTAAAGAATGTAGACATTGAATGTAGACAACTGTTACTGGAACCAAATCTCATGAGAATCCTACTCCTTTTTCTTACTGTGTCTGTGTTTGTGAGCAGACAAGGTGAGGGCAGGCCGAGCTGGGCCCTGTTTGGCCGGCTGTCAGAACATAATGAAACCGCTCTATTCCGAGAGAAATTTCTAGATTGGGCAGAGAGGAAGCCCCCCAAAGATGAACTAATGGTGGAGGAGGTGGTGAAGGTAACAGACAGTGAGACACTCCAGAATGTATTCCAACCTTCTCTCTTTTTAAAAGATTCTGACTACCTGCATTTTGTACTGTTCCTCAAGAGTCCTGTCAGTCAGCATCTTCCCACCTGTGACTCTGAGCTGAAGCCGTGTGACGTCACAGAGATGCTGGCGGGAGTAGCAGGCCCTATGAAGATGGTGCTGGAGGGTGTGGACGTGCAGAGAGGTCATGGTTTGGTCCGTTCTGAGGATGGGCGGCAGGCCGAGCTGGCCACCGTTGCTGTGGACGCATGGCACATCCGTGAGTTTGATGACTTTGAGATCCCGCCAGAGAGTGTGAGTCAGCTGCACGAGGGCGACACCTATGTCATCCGCTGGAAATACTCTGTCACTAATGTTGGTGAGTGAGGCATGGAATTTAATTTATTTGTGATGTTACTTTTTGCACTTTGTATGCGTCAGGTGATACAGGTGATACAGTCAACTAATAAAGTGCTTGTCAACCAGGGTGCCGGGGGCCTCAGCAAGCATCAACAGGGACCTCAAAATTAAAACAAGACAAGAGAATTAAAACAAGACAAGAAAGCGAATTCAATCAAGATATTTTAATTCAGCTGTCTCAATGGCTGTTAAAAAACACTGAAGAACCAGAATTCACAGTGGAAAATGAGGAAGCCTTATTTTTATATATATTGAGGTCCCTGTTGATGCTTGCAGATATATATATATATATATATATATATATATATATATATATATATATATATATATATATATATATATATATATATATATATATATATATATATATATATATATTTATATAGTTTTACAATAACAACAGTTATATAGCTATCTCACGGCAACATACAATTGCTAATAATCCAATAATCAAAAAAAAAAAAAAATCCAAAGAGGATCAATCAACTTTATTTATATAGCGCTTTTACAATCACGATTGTGTCAAAGCAGCTTCACAGTGTCAAACAGGATAATATTGCGACAAAATTAGATTTGGCTGTACAGTCGTACTGGGGAAAACAGTGATGTTATCAGCTTATTTTAAATTATCATATAGCAACAATGTTGGCAGATCAGTATTTAAGTTTATAGAAGTAAATAATACCTAATTCATACATTTTATTTGTATAATAAGTTGAATAACTTTAATCATATTTTTAGTGTCCCCAACTGAGCAAGCCAAGCCAAAGGCGACAGTGGCAAGGAACCAAAACTCCATCAGGGCGTGATGGAGAAAAATAAACCTTGGGAGAAACCAGACTCAGTCGGGGTGCCAGTTCTCCTCTGGCCTATTAACACACCGTGTAAGATTATTATTCTGGCAACCTTACAGGTCAGAAATCATATTAGATCGGAATATTCAAAATTTCAGGGTATCACGGAAGAGACAGATTTATTTGGAAATAAATGATGGGATGTGGTGTCGATTACACAAGAGTATGAATACATGAAAGATCGGAATTATTGCGCCGAGACCAATTATGCCAAAAATCAGCTAAAAAGTTATTTTTTCTAATGGTAAAAGGAAAGCAACTTGATTCAGCCACACATTAACAGAAGGCACATGAGCAGTGCACCATAATAAAAGTATACATTTTATCACAAAATGGGTACAGAAATGCAACACACCTTCAAGGCCATGGTCAAGATGTAAATAAGCTTTACAGTTCAAAAGATAAATACTCTGAGAGATAAGGAAGCCTAATTTTAAAGGTGTGATTTCTAGATCTGGAAAAGTCATACAAATTAATAAAATCTTATACCACCATTAACATATTTATTGTGAATTTACATTTTTCTGGTTATTACATCTTCTAAAATACTTTGAGGAGATAGTATGTGGGTTAAAGCTGCAGTCCATAACTTTGCTCTAATGAACTAAACAGAACAGAATAAACAGAACTGCATGCGTCTTTCGGAAGAACGTTTCTGCCGCAGCTATTTCTCTCTGTTTATGTCTATGACGAATCACGCAGGGACTGTGCTTCTCCGCAGCAGTTCCTACCAGACCGGTTTGAAATAGTCGCAATATAAACACTAAACAAGTGTACCATAATGATTCAGGGTAAGACAATAACCCAGTTTGGAAAATGGATTTATGTTGTACATTCTAATTATATAATTTTTATAAATCTTGAACACATAAAAGTTATGGACAGCAGCTTTAAAATAATAATAAAAACGTGTGTGTGTGTGCGTGCGTGCGTGCGTGCGCGTGTGCATGTGTGCGTGTGCACGTGTGCGTGTGCTTATATGTATTTATGTATGAATGTGATGTATTGCATGATCATTAAATCATGAAAAACTGGAAAAATCATGGGGCCTTGAAATATTGTTGTATTGATAATGGGTAACAAAGGTCTGCTGCCTTATATAACATGTAACCATGAAGTTTTTTTTTTTTTTTTTTACCATATAAGCATTTAAAAGACAACGTTAAAGCTACACTGTGTGATATTTCCCCCCATCTAGTGGTGAAAAGGTATATGACCATCCAGTGAATAATAGTTTCTGTTCCTCTCAATTCCTCTCAATAACTCCTACGGTGGCCGATTTAGTTTAAAAGGATAGTTCACTTTGAAATAAAATTTTGATATGTTTTAGCTTACCTCATGGGCATCCGAGATGTAGGAGTATTTGTTTCCCCAGTAGTTTCCATTTTGATCATTTTAGGTCAAACAGTTCTTGTCTGTGCCTCACATAATGCAGGTCTATGGTCACCGCCTCAAAGAGCATACAAAGAGAAGTCCAAATTAAACAATCCCCCATCGTAAGTACACATTGAAGGCCTAAAACATGAAACGAGTGGTTTGTGTGAGAAAAAGAACAGTATTTATATCGTTTTTACCTCTTGTAACCACAGGAAACATGCACGCACGCCCTAGGATCAGTCGGACGTAGTGGTGTACAAGAGGTAAAAACTATATAAATACTGTTCTTTTTCTCACACAAACCGCTGGTTTCGTGTCATAGGCATCAGTATGTACTTACGATGGGGGATTATTTAATTTGGACTTCTCTTTGTATGCTCTTTGAGGTGATGACCATAGACCTGCATTATGTGAGGCATAGTCAAGAAAGGTTTGACCTAAAATGATCAAAATTGAAACTACTGGGGAAACAAATACTCCTATATCTCGGATGGCCATGAGGTAAGCTTAAACATATCAAAATTTAATTTCAAAGTGAACTATCCCTTTAAGATTAACATGGCAATCCCCCTCTTCACATTCGACACGGTGCCATCGAGTGTTAAAACGCGAAAGGCGAAGCTTGAATTTACGGGTATGTCCCTCTATGGCTAAAGTACTTTCAAGATGGAGGGGCAACATGGCGACCGGCATTCGAACCCCTCACCCGTATGTATTTTTAATGGCATATTATAAACTTACGAGAATACTTCATTACTTGAAAGAAATAAATATACATTAATAAGCACATATATTTTTGAAAGAACTACGTGTTTTTAGTTAAGAATAAACTAAAAAAGTTACACAGTGTAGCTTTAAGAACAAGCATCTTAAAGCATATTTACTGAAAGATTAGAATTTGAATATATATTTAGTAATAAAAGAGAAGTATGATGGAAAACCATCTTACGAACTTATTGAGGTTTTTTTCACACTGATAATATGTTGGGGAGCATTAATTCAGATATATTAAATTGATCAATGATGTTCTTTTGAACTTAAAAAAAATGAAAATCAGCATATTAGCAAGATTTCTGATCGATCATGTGACAGTGAGGACTGGAGTAATAATAACGCACAGTAATAAATTACTTTATAAAGTATAATAAATTAGAAAATAAAATAATTGTAGGAATATTAAACATGTTGCTGTTTTAATGTATTTTTGAGCAAATTAATGCAGTTTAATGCAATCAATTAACATAAGACTATCTATCTATCTATCTATCTATCTATCTATCTATCTATCTATCTATCTATCTATCTATCTATCTATCTATCTATCTATCTATCTATCTATCTATCTATCTATCTATCTCTCTCTCGCTCTCTCTCTCTCTCTCTCTCTCTCTCTCTCTCTCTCTCTCTCTCTATCTCTCTCTCTCTATATATATATATATATATATATATATATATTATATAATTTTGATTTTTATTATATTATATTATTTTTATTATAACTTTAATAACTTTCTTTGCAGCTTTTTCGTTTGCAGTACTTTTTTTCCTATGTGCATCATCATTTTGACTCCTTAATACTCTGTTTATAATGACATTTTATTGTACACATACAGTGTGAAATTATACCAGCAGGGGAGGGTGATAATCACATTCAGTTTGAACACATTCAGCCAGAATAGGTGCTGAATATTTTATTGCATGTGTTCGCAGTGGGTAAGAGACAGAAACCTGGTGAGGTGAGTACAGCTGGCCCAGGCAGGGAACGCACAGCATGCTTCTTCTGGCAGGGACGTCATTCCAGTGTCAGTGGGCGTGGCACATCTGCCCTCATGACGGTCGAGCTGGGCAACCACAGGGGGGCGCAAGTGCTGGTCACACAGGGCAAAGAGCCACCCTGCTTCCTCCAACTCTTCCAGGGAGGGCTAATCATCCACCGAGGCTCCAGGGAGGATAGCTTTAACAACACAGGTAATAAACGCACATAACAATGAGCAAAACTTACCAGACCTCTTTTATAACTAATTCCATGTGTATATGTGATTTCGGTGTGGTTTTCCTGTCAGGAGACTGGCGTTTGTTTTGTGTGCGTGGAGAGACAGTAATGGAGGGCTCACTGGTTGAAGTGGAGTGCTGTTGTGCCAGCCTACGCTCTCGTGCTAGTTTGCTTCTGCTGGGGGTACAGAAGGGACAACTCTACCTGTGGCATGGCTGTAAGTCTCATCCTGGTGCCCGGGAAGTGGGCAAAAGGACTGTGGAGCGCCTCAGTCAAACGTGAGCAGATTTACCCATATAGATCTTTAGACTTTACTGTATAGGAATGTAATGACGATGTGGTGATTATGTGTGTGTGTATGCATATTACAGTTGTCCTCGTGAGCTGGGTTTGAACAGTAACAGCAGTTTGAAAGTAACTGAAATAGAGGAAGGGACTGAGCCAAAGGAATTCTGGGATGCTCTTGGCAAGCTGGACAGAAAAGCCTATGACTGCATGCTGCAAGGTAAAAAATAAAATGTTTATTTCTAAACAATCTATGTTTTCTTGTTTATAATGTCGCTAAATTGGTATTTCATCATAACATACACTAATCAACAGGTAAAGTGAATAACACTGATTTTCTCTTCATCACGGACCCTCTTAGTGGGTGGAATATATTAGGCAGCAAGTAAACATTTTGTCCTTAAAGTTGTGTTAGAAGCAAGAAAAAGGAGCAAGTGTGAGGATTTGAGCGAGTTTGACAAGCAGCATTTTGTAATGGTTAGACGACTGGGTCAGCGCATCTCCAAAACTGCTGCTCTTGTGTGGTGTTCCCTGTCTGCATTAGTCAGTATCTATAAAATTTTCTTTAACATCACCCGGATGGCCGGGTACATGGACATGTGCGTCGCTTACCTGAGGAACGCATGGCACCAGGATGCACTATGGCTAGAAGGCAAGCCGGCAGAGGCTTTAGGCAATCTTCTGCTGGTGAACCTTGGGTCCTGCCATCCATGTGGATGTTACTTTGAAACGTACCACCTCCCTAAGCATTGTTGCAGACCATGTACACCCTTTCATGGAAATTGTATTCACTGCTGGCTGTGGCCTCTTTCAGCAGGATAATGTGCCCTGCCACAATGCAAAAATGGTTCAGGAATGGTTTGAGGAGCACAACAATGAGTTTGAGGTGTTGACTTGGCCTCCAAATTCCCCAAATCTCAATCCAATTGAGCATCTCTGGGATGTGCTGAACAAACAAGTTTGATCTATGCAGGCCACACCTTGCAACTTAAATGACTTAAAATATCTGCTGTTAACATCTTGCTGCCAGATACCACAGCACACTTTCAAGGGTCTAGTGGAGTCCATGCCTCGATGGGTCAGGTCTGTTTTGGCAGTAAAAGGGGGTCCCTAACACAATATTAGGAAGGTGGTCATAATGTCATGCCTGATCGGTGTACACATGCATAATATTTCCTTATGATACCATAGCTCTGTTCCAAATCTATTGAGTTATTCTGCAGTCTACTGCTGACATAGGAAGGCAGCATATTAAATGGAACT
Source organism: Pseudorasbora parva (assembly GCF_024679245.1). Lineage (NCBI taxonomy): Eukaryota > Metazoa > Chordata > Actinopteri > Cypriniformes > Gobionidae > Pseudorasbora > Pseudorasbora parva. Next base: position 17,853,690 of record NC_090192.1, read on the forward strand.
TTTTATGTGACTGATTTGAAACACTATGCACAATATTCCAGTATGTCTAAAATTAGCACACAAAGATTTGGGTAAAATAGTTTTGATTTTTTTATTATTAGGACACTTGACTAACTACAGATTTTGTTTTTCCATTAGCATATTGCTATCCTAACAGTCTAAAATACAATAGCACACACAATAGTGGCTAATATGTTTTACCAAAACTGCTATCACATTAATTATATTTCTAATAGACATTTCTCTCATCTTGAATTTAATTTTGTACATTTTAAATACATCCACAAGTTACATGCAATGTTGCCTTAGAATTAGGCAAAAAGAATGTGCCCTGTGGAACAGGGCCCATTTGCTTGTATGATTTTGGATCTGATCCAGTAGTATATGACTACTTTCTGTGTTCTTGCAGATCCAGGAAAGTACAATTTCACACCACGTCTTTTCCGTCTGAGTGCCAGCGGTGGGACTTTTCAGGGAGAGGAGCAGTTTGGGTCCGCTCAAGTGACAGGAACTATCATGGCCATGCCATTCCTGCAGGAAAACTTATATTCAGCCCCTCAGCCTGGTACATAATGTCATTACATGACTGTAACCACGGATTCTCATAATGTCAACTTAAATTATACAATGTGCAACACATGACGAAATACAGTCAATAGTTTATATTTTCTCTACATCTTTCTCTGTTTTTGTTTTCTGTAGCTTTGTTCTTGGTGGATAACAGGATGGAAGTGTACCTGTGGCAAGGGCAGCAACCAGAAGATACAGAATGTACTGGCTCAGCCAAGATCCGCTGGGACAGTGAGAGGAAGTGTGCCATGGAAACAGTGCTACAGTACTGCCAAGGTTAGGAGATGGAATCTTTACTCAGGTTTAATAAAGGAAATTCATGCTAGTCCAGAGGTCTTCAACCCTGTTCCTGGAGACCAACTCCCCTGCAATGTTTATATCTAACCTCATCTTGAGTTAACTCTTGAGCTAACTCTACATGACCGTAAAGAGTTAGAAAATGTGATGTGTGTCAGATCTGCCCCATGTGCATCAGGTCTTAATGTGACAGCACATTAATATACCTGATGCAGTCAGTGTAATGGTAATCAAAGAACAAAAGAAAAAGAGAAAATCACTCAATATTCTTGACTAAATAACTTTTGTATCTTTGATAAGAATTAGTGTCTATATATATATATATATATATATATATATATATATATATATATATATATATATATATATATATATACATATATATATATATATATATATATATATATATATATATATATATATACATACATATATATATATATATATATATATATATATATATACATACATATATATATATATATATATATATATATATATATATATATATATATATATATATATATATATATATATATATTGTGACGGGTCGGAGCACAAGACAGACACAGGGGGTGTGGCGTCAGCCCTCGAAGAGGCATTTATTCACATCAAACACATAACTTGTTCACAAATGGGGGAATTAACAGACACTACAGGGGATCTGGTGTCCTCGGGGCAACCATAACTCGTCTCGGAAGGTTAGTGAGTGGACAGGATGGGTCCAGAAAAGGGGCGGGGTCCGGCGGTCGCACACGCTTCACCCTGGTCCGAGGCGCGAGGGGCAACGGCTTCGATGCGGCGGCTCATCCTCTTCAGCCGCGGACGTCGAGGGGAAGAGCGGCTCGGCGTACTAGCCCGTCAGCGGCATTACGTGAGCACTTCCATCCTGGACAGCAGGGGAGTCCCTCCGCGCTCCCTTCGTGGACCTCCGAGGACACCAGCGTGCATGCACAAGGGGAGAGGCCGGCCTCCTGGAGAGAGGCACGCTCTGCACTTAACAGTGGCGGTGATGAGGCTTCATGATACTCAGGTGTGCCTCATCACTCACAGCCATTTATCAATTCTCAGTAGTTTCAGCTCCCCTCCTCTCTCTATTACCCACACCAGTCGGGAACCTGGTGAAGGGCGGCGATTTCCAAGCCGGGGTGGCGCTGATCATGTGGGAGTGGCAGTCGCTTCGTCACTATATATATATATATATATATATAGGGAGTGCAGAATTATTAGGCAAGTTGTATTTTTGAGGATTAATTTTATTATTGAACAACAACCATGTTCTCAATGAACACAAAAAACTCATTAATATCAAAGCTGAATATTTTTGGAAGTTTTAGTTTTTAGTTTTAGTCCATAAAACCTTAGAAAAATCAGTCTTGAGATATTTCTTGGCCCAGTCTTGATGTTTCAGCTTGTGTCTTGTTCAGTGGTGGTCGACTTTCTGCCTTTCTTACCTTGGCCATGTCTCTGAGTATTGCACACCTTGTGCTTTTGGGCACTCCAGTGATGTTGCAGCTCTGAAATATGGCCAAACTGGTGGCAAGTGGCATCTTGGCAGCTGCACGCTTGACTTTTCTCAGTTCACGGGCAGTTATTTTGCGCCTTGGTTTTTCCACACGCTTCTTGCTACCCTGTTGACTATTTTGAATGAAACGCTTGATTGTTCGATGATCACGCTTCAGAAGCTTGGCTATTTTAAGACTGCTGCATCCCTCTGCAATATATCTCACTATTTTTGACTTTTCTGAGCCTGTCAAGTCCTTCTTTTGACCCATTTTGCCAAAGGAAAGGAAGTTGCCTAATAATTATGCACACCTGATATAGGGTGTTGATGTCATTAGACCACACCCCTTCTCATTACAGAGATGCACATCACCTAATATGCTTAATTGGTAGTAGGCTTTCCAGCCTATACAGCTTGGAGTAAGACAACATGCATAACGAGGATGATGTGGTCAAAATACTCATTTGCCTAATAATTCTGCACTCCCTGTATATGGGGGGTATGTGTTTGTGTGGAACGATTTTGGCAGGTAAGTGAAAATCTGAAAAAATCCTTAGAAATGAGCCCTGCTATATTAAAGGCACAGCTAAATGTGACATTTATTATATTGGTTTTATGTGAAAATTGTTTTAAGGTTACTTGTTATTTTTTAAAGCCTGTTTAATGCTAAAAATTATGGCTTTCAACTATAATGTACATATTACATGGCTATAATTATTGGCTTTTTTTTTTAGAGAGAAAGAAATCAGTGTAATAGAGGTATCAAACAGTATTATATCGGCGATACTGGGCTTCATGCATAGTATCTAGTAACAAGGCAATAAAACAAATATTTTAAACAAATTGCCTTTATATACTTTCAACATTAATTTAGATAGGCTGTGTGCAATTATTACAATATATAATATATATTTCAAAAAAATTGATTGACAGCATTAGTAACATAATAATGCTTAAATAATTCTTAATTTAATAATACCACATACTCCCTAATGTTACAGACCAGGAGTTAAAAAAAAAAAAAAGTCAGCCTAACCCTTTGTAAAATATTTACTTGAAACAGCCTCTGAGCGTTAATATTTCAGTAATTTAAGTGCTTATTTGCATGCTCAAGGTTCTGTGATGTGGGTTAATGAGAACATGACATGAAGATAAAAGTATAATCTTTTTCTTTTAGTATTTGTATTTTAATGTCTTTATTCTAAAATTATTTTCTTATACATATAGCTGCACAACTAGGCCAAACATTTATATTTTGATTATCTTGTCATATATTGCGAATGATATTTAATTTCATATGACTGCTACTGTTAATAGAAAATTACTTTTAAGGGTGTTCACACTTGTCACCATTGCCCTGTTCATTGGAGAGATGGACCAAGTCCAAGCCTATTGAAGCCTATGAAGTTATCATCATTATCATTATGTCTCATTATCCGAATGTGATTGTAAATAAAGTGAACTTTGCACCCAAATACAAGTTAGACTCACAGCGCTTACAGAGGTACAGGTGAAAAACAGCATTTCATGTGAACTGAGACACACACACTGAGACTAATTACAAATTACAGCATTTGATAATTACAATTTGATAAGATATATTTCAGTTTTATTATGTTTTTATTGTACAGCCCAAAGAAAAGAAAAGAAGGGAAAAAAAGAAAAGAAAATATCTGATTTGTATTCAGTCTTGACATTAGACCTAGTTGTAGTGCTAAAATTTTGGGTTGTTTGGGTCTGACCTTTCCCTGGTCACATTTAAATGACCTTACAAATTGTCAGCTTAGCATAGTTCACCTGAAAAAGAAAATTATGTTTGTTTACTTTTACTCAAGTACTTGGTCCACAAATGCATTACAGTGCAAATACCCTAATAAAATAATACTCCTGAGTCCTGTAAATGTATTAAGTACTCCTTTTCAATTATACTTGAGTAAAATTTGTATGTAATAAGTGTTAAAAGTAAAGTACTGATTGATGAATGTTTATTTTGCAATAGTATACTCCATCCTACGGCTCAGAATAGGTGTGGGTATGGTATGTAGCAACTATAATAAAAATGTTTGTTATTATTATTATTACCACCACAACTTGTCATACACTGATAACTGCTTTTGATTTTTACTTATATTTCAATAAAAATGCCATATGTATTTTAAAATGAGGAAAGGCAAACATTTTGTAAATGTATTGACAATGATAAACATACAATATAAAACCAGACATCACATATTGCAAGTTCAAATATTTATAAGTGAGCATCCCTATGCCCTACTCATCAAGAAGGTCAGAGCCCATGAAGTGGGGACTTTTGAAGGAGTAGGGCACTTGTGTATAATACTGAAGCCATTTAGAACGCACTTGACAAAGGGAGCACTGAAAGACCACTTAATTTCCTCAGAAGCTTCACATGGAATGTTACTACGACAAAGCTAGGCTGCAACAACAGGAATATCTTATTATTAATATATGATATTTAAATAAATGTACATTTATAATGACGTTTTAAAAATTAGCTTGATGCACTATATTGCGTAATGTTTTGGGACGCCTGCTTTTACGTTCACATGAACTTCAATGACATCCCCATTCTTAAAGGACAACTCCGGTGAGAAATGAACCTAGGGGTAATTAACAGATGGTTACAGAGTAGATCGTTCTCTGGGATGCGTTTTCATGGAACTCGAATGTAAAGAGTTTTATCTTTAAAAACAGATTAGCTTATAACACTAGTCTATGGGGCACAGAGTAGTGAAATTAAATCGCTAGTTAATACCACTAACAAGGCTAAAAATAGCCTCACACTAACACAGTAGCATAATGAGGGTCCCAACATGCAAACCGAAGCATTGAGAACTTTGTAAGAGTACAAACAGTTTAATAAGAAGACAGTTTATAGACATAGTGCATTACGCGTTCACGGACAGGCGCCATCTTGGAAAACAGTCTCGACTCATCGAGCGACGAGAGCTCTGCTAAGTGATGAACTGTGACTTGGAATCTCATATGGTCCGTTGTTTCCGGAAGAAAACACTGAACACAACAGAGAAAATAAATAAATAAATACAAAAATGTCCATGTTATTACATTTCACAAACTTAATTCCTATCGACCAGCTCACTTAGAACAGCGCTCGTAGATCGATTCATCGAGACTGTTTTTCGAGATGGTGCCTGTCCGTGAACGCGTAAGGCACTATGTTTACAACGTATCTTCTTACTAAACTGTTTGTACTCTTACAAAGTTCTCAATGCTTCGGTTTGCCTGTAGGGACCCTCATTATGCTACCGTGTTAGTGTGAGGTTATTTTGAGCCTTGTTAGTGGTATTAACTAGCGATTTAATTTTACCACCCTGTGTCTACCCTGTGCCCCATAGACAAGCATTATAAGCTAATCTGTTTTTAGAGATAAAACTGTTTACATTACATTTTCAAGAAAACGCATCCCAGAGAACGATTTACTCTGTAACCATCTGTTAATTACCCCTAGGTTCATTTCTCACCGGAGTTGTCCTTTAATAGGGTTTAAAATGGAGTTGGTCCACCCGCTGCAACTATAACAGAGAACACGTCTCCACTGATCAAGAGTCCAGTGGTGGCATGCTTTACACCACTGCAACCTACGCTTTGCATTTCACTTGGTGATGTAAGGCTTAGATGCAGCTGCTCGGCCATATATAACCCATTCCATGAAGCTCTTTAAGCGCTGTTTTTCAGCTAATCTAAAGGCCACATGAAGTTTGGAGGTCTGCAGTTATTGATTCTGCAGAAAGTTGGCGAATTCTATGCAAGACTTACCATGTTGATTCCATCTCTACTGTCATATCTACATTTAAAATGAATTGTGAAGAGTCGACACACGAAGTTCTAGTGAACAACATTCTAATCAACCAATTGGATTTGATGGACAAATTTTATAGTTTATGTCAAGTTTAGGCTTACAATCAGGATTAGGTGCTCTATCATTTCCCTCTGATTTTAGGAATAACTTATGGATAGAGTTCTAGAGTCTTAGGGGTAGGGATATGGTTTACAGGGATTAAATTTACAGACAGGAATGTTGTTCCAGGATCAACAAAATATGTTGACCCAGGAAAACATCTGCAAACTCTACAAAGTCTGGACGTGCCTGGATCATTTGACCATAAACGATTGCTTCCCTGAAGTGACCATCGCATGTTCCCTTCACTAACAGAGTAAGCGGACTTGTGGGAGGGCCCTTTGTAAAGGGATTTCGTTGTTCACTTTCATTTGGAACGCCCCTATGATGTCAACTTTCTGAAGTGCCCTTCAATAGTGCAAAAACGCCATTTGCAAATTTGCCCATTGTAATAAGAACTCTGGGCAGACATGCTAATTTTACAGCATTTGAAACTGCTATGGTAGTGGGAAAGATTTATGGGCATTAATTTGCCCAAATTCCACATTTGAGTATTTCATACAATGGGTTTAAACAGCTCGCCTGTTTACAGGAGCTTTAGTTCACAAACAACTGACCGTTCATGACCTAAATATGATTTTATATATATATATATATATATATATATATATATATATATATATATATATATATATATATATATATATATATATATATATATGACACATTTACAATAATACTGTTACAATGTTCAAAGTATAGTGAAGGAAGGAGACAGGGTCGGCTTGCTGGGACTCGTGTGTTTATCCCAGTACACACAACAAAAATGGCACACGCATTCAATTCAGTTCAAGTTCACTTTCTTGGTCCAATAACAACAGGTGTGCTCTCCAGAGCTCAACCGTCTTTTATCCGGTCTCCCCACGCATTCTCTCCAGATGACATTCTCTCCAGATGACATTCTCTCCAGGTGAATGTCATTGTGCACTTAACCCACTTACATACCGCTCATAACCTGCCTCTTCTCTCCCGTTACAAACCTCGCTGAACCACGCCCCTTGCCACAAATACATTCTAAAATAATTTGGCAGTGGTAACTTTTTCATGCCATCTGTTCTACCACACACCCAAGCTCCGAGGATCTCCCGTATTGGCTCCTTTTCTTAACTGGAGACTCGCTCTGACTGGATCTGACTTTGACTCAACGAGAATCAAATCCTGCAATCGGATCGGTCCAATTCAGGAATGAATCATTCCAAGTACTTCAGAGAGCTTTTACAGCTTATAGATAGTTACTTTTTGTAAAGATGATTTAAATATGTATTGAGTGCTATACAAAAACATCTGACTTTAATTCACTATTGTGGCCACGAATGTAGAATTTGTTCCCCAAACTTAGCAGTATGTATATAACATGGCACTCTGCCTGAAGTAATTGTTTGATCTAACTCAATTCATCTTAAGTTCATCAAAACATTAGCCAATTTTCCACCGCAATCAACCAGACTGCACTATGGGTTTACTCATTTAAAAGGTTGATTGAAAAGAATCGTCTTGTTTATGAATTGGACAGTGCTATCGCATCTCGGAGCGGGTTACAATGTCTTAATTTCAAAATAAGAATCCATGTTTTTATGAAAAGTAAAGGAGTAAAAAGTGTGATGATATGCTTAGGAATGATGAAATTCTATGTAGTAAAGTAAGAATTTCTCAATATAAAATTTCTTAATATTTTTTTTAAAACTTAAGTACAGTAATAAAGTAAACCAATATTTTGTAACTCCACCACTGCATTTGATTTATTCAGTCTTTAGCCTAGTCACTATTTACTTTCATTATATGGAAAAAAGCTGCCGTGAAAATGATTGTTGGCTCTGATCTCCTTTTGTATTTTTGTGAACATGAAGTACACGAGTTTGACCAACAACACAACCGACCATGTGTAAATATAGACAAAATGTTCATTTTTAGTTGAACCGAACACACACTGTGCATATTATTCCTTTGCTATATAATAATGACTTCCTTGTGTTTTTGTTTTTCAGAGAAGAACTCCAGACGGCCTCCTCAGGCCTACCTGATCCTGGCTGGTGCAGAACCACTCACCTTTACCAACATCTTCCCTTATTGGGAGAAAGACCCAAATATTAAAGTACAGGTATGTTACATCACCCATAGCTTTAAAAATGCTTGAGGCGTAAAGTAGTTTTTCTGTTACCTGCACCCATATTTATTATTAAAAAGCATTTATTAAATAAATCACTTTAGGTAAAATGCTCTCATTGCAATCTGGCCAACTACATTAATAAGAGGACTGTTTTAAGCCAAAATAACCTGCAAAATATGTACTTTGAAGGTTAATATAAATTTAATTGATAATTTATTTAATTACAGATACAAGTAATTCCCCAAAATATTAATTAAGTATAGCAATTTTATTTACTCAAATACCTTAACCCCTGTAGAATGCTGCTGAGGTGTTTTTGCTTGAAAAAGATTCTCATAGATGAATCATAAATGAATAGATGTTCGATTTTAATAAAGCCCAAAGCTCTTTAATATTGAAGCCTATGGATGATGAAATTCTATGTTTGAATGTGTATGCAGGTTGAAGGAGCCCATAATAAAGTGATTCTGGTTAAAGACGCCCTGTCTAAACTCAGCAGGCTGCAGTACACTGTGGAAGAGCTCACTTCCAAACCCCTGCCAGAGGGAGTGGACCCTCTGCACATCGAGTGCTACTTGTCAGATAAAGACTTTCAGGTAACAACCCTACATAATGAAACTCTCGCATACCCTTTACCAGTGGTGTCAAATCAATAAAAGCCAAGGTATGGCAAGTTCAGATGATGTCATGCAATCTAACAATATTGCGTGAAAGTATTTATACAATTAGTGTAGAATGACTGGAGAAAGACAAAAAAGCTGTTAAACACTAACTCATGATGCTCATCCAATAAAAAATAAAATAAAATAAAACAGATTAAAAGAATAAAAATCTTGATTTTTATTGTGTGACATCACTGTCTGAGTGCCAGCGGTTACGCCCACTGAGTGGCAAAAAATCAAAGAGGCAGCATTGGTTTTTAGCGTGAATGCTGTGAAAAACACACAAAACCAGGCCCAGCGCCAGAGGCTTGGCCCATCCCTGTGCCTCCCTCCAGACCGAGGGAGACGGAATTGATATTAGCGTGTCATTTTCTCACTCAGACCTCTGACACCTGCTGCTTCTGCTACCGACTGCTTTTCTAAAAAAAGCGTCCATCAAATGATTCAATTTCCAATGTGTTTTCGCTTCGGTGAGTAATGTAGCCAATCATAGTCGCCATTAGCCAATCAAGAGTTTGTTGATTTCTTGAACGCAATGGCCAATTAAAGGTGTTGTTGATAGAATCCACTCACCATCGAGTTCTGCATGTGCACAAGTCCTCTCTAACAAAGTGGCATAATGTAAATAAGAGATTAATTGTGTAACTTCACAAAACATAAAGGACATACATAACATAAAGGAAATTTGTGAGATCGCGTTCATTGAATGACTGCCAGCATATAAAGATTATGAAGGGAGCGCTCTTTCCACACTGTCTAACATTAGGCGATATAAAAATAAAAATAATAATAGGCCTATAATATGTTCAGAATTGGATTTTTATTTTATTTTATTTTTATTCCATTCTAAACAAGCGGCCACATACCCGCTTCAATACATTGGTCCATCTGCATATAAATGTGGGATTTACTCTCAAAATTGTGATGACTTACAGTGATAAATATCAGGAAAATATGATTCCTGGAAAATACGATGGATCAATGAACCCTGTCATGCAGAAGCTCTTCTGCCACTCAGTTCTGGCTGAGGGGGCGTGTTCTGGTGGGAATGTGACATCACTGCATAGCCTCTATAAAATGAATAAATTGATCCACATAGTATACACAATAAAATAGTTTTAAAAAACTCTGTAAAAATCACGGTGACAACATCTGGAGCAGTAAGTTTCAGAACCATAAAATGAACAAACACCAATTATTATCATATGGCTTTCATCAGCTTGGAGTTTAGCTACCCTTTCTAAACTTGTTTTTATGTGACTGTCTAATAGTTAATTTAAAAGGTTACGGTAAGGGTTTGACAAAAGCCTTAACCTCAGCCTTTGCGATCCTGTGTTCATTTATGCCAGTGCGCAGCAATGCACCCAGGAAAAGCAATATCACACAATAGTTGTGTGATATGGCTCTATATCAGCATGGCTGTTATTTGTAGCCTAGAAATCTAGACGCACCCTAGCGGCAGCAAATCTAATTAGATGTTGGTCTGGCTTGTCAGGCTATATTATTTGACCATATTTGTGGCAACATTCTACTACAGAGCCATAAGCAGTTTCTAGGCAGCCGTGCCAGGCCAGCTGCCTCAGACCGGAAGCTAGAGTGGAGATTATAGCTTCATTAAAGGCAGGGTTATTGGTGGAGTGGTAGAGTTTGTATTTGTGGTAAGGGCTGAGCAATATATGTTTTCTATAATATCGTAATTGCAGTTTTAAAGATGTGACATTATCGAGTATGTCCCTCATGGCAAAAAACACACAAAAACACACCATCCATACAATGTGTGTTGTTCCCTAGTAGCTTACGCAATTGTTTCTCAACCCTGTTTCTGGAGGCACACCAACAGTGCACATTTTGGATGTCTCGCTTATCTTACCCATGTATTTCTGGTCTTGGAGTCTCTACTAACAAGCTGATGATTTGAATCAGGTGTGTTTGATTTATGAAGTGTTAAAAAAATGTGTAATATTGATGTGCCTATAGACACATGGTTGTGAAACACTGGGTTAGACCACTACGTGCATATTTTGGGGCTGTTTATTACACTACACCATTTTCAACTAATAACATAAAACATTTTTTATGTGTTTTGGCCAACCATTTACACGACAATGCCTTTTTGGGGACCTGAAGACACAAATTTGAAAATTAAACCGAGGGTTACTAGTTCAGTCTGAATGTCATAATGGAAATGTCAGCAAATGCTAAATTTGGTATAATAGTTTTCTAATGTTGTCTCACATTGACAGATTGTATTTGTTTTGCAGAGTGTTTTGGAAATGACACGGGATGAATTTTACACCCTACCAAACTGGAAACAGCTGAATCTGAAAAAGAGCAAAGCCCTCTTTTAAAAAAAAGAAATTTGTCTACGATCTGTTGTATATTCACTTAAAGTAATTACTAAGGAACTTTTCTCTGTTTTTCACCAATATGTACAGTTGTTGTTTTTATTTTGTTTTTAACAGATGAACCTACCTATGGCTGTAGCAGTTTCATATTTCAAACATCAGTAGCTTTTGGTTACCAGACTTTTCTACTCATTTTAAGTTTGCAAAAAAGCGTACGTTTTTGGAGTTCGCATGATCATATCATAAATCTGTCTCGCTACTCACAAGCTTGAATTTAAATATGTACCGGTATCCAGTTTTATTTTCTCCCTGTTTAACCCTGTTGCTATCAAACTGTGACCTTAAAATGCATTAAACACTAATGGTGACAGTTTATGTAATCAGTCACTGAGCTCTGTGCAAGATTCAAAGTGGAAAGTGAATAGCTTTTTTAAGCCATAATGTGTGCACATATAAAGTGCACTGCTGGCACAGGACTTAATATGACTAATATACAGTATTATATGACTGATCTTTTTAATGTGGCAATACAGTTACAACAATATTACAGATACATCAATATGTATGTGGATTCTCAAAATATATGAATGTGTTGTTTGTCCATTACCAGAATTATGCCACTAAAACATACTGTAGCAGCTCTTGGTTGACAATAAATATTATTCAATATCATACCACTAGGTGTCACTGTTCTTTATTCATTCTCATTGTCTGATAATAATTTGCAAGACTATTTCACCCTCAAAAGATTTACAGACACCTTGAGGATATGCAAAAACCCATACCATTTAATATTATTATTATTATTATTATTTTATTAAATGTTTACTTTGAAAGCATTTCTAAAACAACCTAAATAGGCATATCTATACTGGCAAAATCTCTTTTAAAGTGTTCCTGTGTCTTGAGATAAGGTTTAATGGTGTTGTGTTCTACAACACTGATCACTGCTGAGCTGGAGGAAATGCGCTTGGCAGAAAGGGTAGCAAATTAAGTGGCAAATCAGCAATGTGTGAATCGCTGATTACTGGAACTTTGACAAAATTAAAATGTAGGCTAACTACAAACTGATGATGTACTGGGCAAGACTAGCAGTCATTTGAGACTGATTAAATTAGCAATTTTTTCTCTCTGTTACTTGTACCTTTTCTATTCTGTAAATATAGGCTATGTATCAAAGAGATTAATATATGTATTCTGTTGACATGTCTTTGTATTCCATATTTTAATATATTTATAAATACTGCGATCAGAAACCATTTGGGGGTAATATCATTTGAAAAGTCTTATGCTCACCAATGCTACATTTGATAAAATTAATCGTTTATTAAAAGTATATATATATGTGTGTGTGTGTGTGTGTGTGTGTGTATATACATGAATATATGGTAACACTTTATTTTAAGGTTCAGTTATTAACTATTAATTAGTTGTTTATTAGCATGCATATTACTAGGATATTGGCTGTTTATTAGATCTTATTAATGCCTTATTCTACATCCCTTAATCCTACCCAGTACCTAAACTTAAATGCTAAAAAAACTACCTTACTAACTATTAATAAGCAGTAAATTAGGAGTTTAAATATATATACTGCTTACATATATACACACACACACACACACACACACTCACCTAAAGGATTATTAGGACCACCATACTAATACTGTGTCTGACCCCCTTTCGCCTTCAGAACTGCCTTAATTCTATGTGGCATTGATTCAACAAGGTGCTGAAAGCATTCTTTAGAAATGTTGGCCCATATTGATAGGATAGCATCGTGCAGTTGATGGAGATTCGTCCCGGACGTCCCCCAGGCCACCCCCGATCAGGCTGGAGAGTACCAAATACCTGTGAGTATCAAGGGGGGTATATATCAGGCCTTGGTGGATTCAGGATGTAACCAAACCTCTATCCATCAAAGCCTGATTCAACCGGAGGCATTGGATACAAGCCGCGTGGTTAAGGTGAGGTGTGTTCACGGGGATGTGGTGAAATATCCGGTTGTCCCAATTACGATTCAAATCAGGGGAGAAAACAATAGTGTAGAGGTGGAGGTTAGTCCTCACCTCCAGCATCCGATAATCTTGGGAACGAATTGGCCCGCGTTTGCGGTTTTATTGGGGTCATTATGTGCGAATGCCTTTGGGCAAATAAGGCTCGGTTAGGGACGGCGCGAGTGCAGCTTGGAGAGACGGAGACGGGACCGCGGCAGGCGGCTCCAGAGGAACCGAGCGCGATCGAGAGACTGATTCTCTCGGACCGCGATGACTTTTCTCTGGAGCAGTCTCAGGATGAGACCTTAAAACATGCATTTAGGCAGGTCCGCTCCATCGACGGCCAGTCTCTCCAACCTGCCCTTCCCCTCACCTATCTGTATTTTGCCATCCTAAAAGATCAGTTGTATTGAGTGACTCAAGACACTCAGACCAAAGTAGATACAACCCAATTGTTAGTTCCAAAGAGCCGCCGGGAAATGCTTTTCCGGGCGGCTCACTCCAATCCTATGGCGGGCCATTTGGGACAGGCGGCAACACTAAATAGTCTCATGACCCGATTCTTTTGGCCAGGCATTCATGACAACGTGCGCAGTTGGTGCGCGTCTTGTCCGGAATGTCAGTTGGTGAACCCACTGGCCGCCCCAAAAGTGCCTTTGCACCCTCTTCCGTTAATGCAGGTCCCCTTCGAAAGAATTGGGATGGACCTCATCGGGCCATTAGAACGATCAGTGCGTGGGCATCGTTTTGCTTTAGTCATAGTGGACTACGCAACATGATACCCAGAGGCAGTGGCCCTCCGCAACATTTCCGCGAAAAGTGTTGCGGACGCATTGTTTCGACTTATCTCCCGGGTCAGGGTTCCGAAGGAAATCCTCACTGACCAAAGCTCGAACTAGCTTCTATCACCCACAAACGGACGGTTTTGTCGAAAGATTTAATCACACTCTTAAAACCATGATCCGTAAGTTCGTTCAGGAAGACGCCAAGAATTGGACAGGTTTTTCGAGCCCTTGCTATTCGCTGTGCAGGAGGTCCCGCAAGCCTCCACGGGGTTTTCCCCTTTTGAGCTTCTCTACGGACGCCAGCCTCGTGGGGTGCTGGATGTCCTGCGAGAAACTTGGGAGGAAGGACCGTCCTCGGCTAAAAACGAAATTCAGTATGTGCTGGACTTGCGAACAAAACTCCACACATTGGGGCGGCTATCAAGGGAGAGTTTGTTGCAAGCCCAGGAGCCGGCTGTATAACAGGAACTAGGCTGCGCAAATTCACGCCGGAAGAGAAGGTACTTGTATTACTCCCAACATCGCGCTCGAAATTGATGGCTAAGTGGCAGGGACCTTTTGAGGTCGCACGACAAGTCGGGGATCTCGATTATGAGGTAATACGGTCCGATAGGAGTGGGGCTCGTCAGATTTATCACCTCAACCTGTTAAAAAAATTGAATGATCTCGGGCCGGAGGCGAACATCAAACCACAATCTTTTGCACTGGTTCCCGGGGGAGATCACCTCTCGCCGTCCCAACTCACTGATTTGTCAAAATTACAGGCTGAGTTTGCCGACGTGTTCTCGCCCCTACCGGGTCGTACTAATCTGATTCAGCACCATATCGAGACCGAGCCGGGCGTGGTAGTTCGCAGCCGGCTGTATTGCTTACCTGAGCACAAAAAAAGGTGGTTCAGGATGAATTAGGGGCTATGCTCGACAGGGGGGTAATAGAGGAATCCAGCAGTGACTGGGCGAGCCCGCCGAGACCGACGGCTCTGTCCGGTTTTGCGTGGATTATCGCAAGGTGTACGCTATGACGAAATTCGATGCGATGACGAGTTTCTTGATCGGCTAGGCACGGCTCGCTTTTACTCGACATTGGACTTAAAAAAGGGCTATTGACAGATCCCCTTGTCTCCATTATCCAAAGAAAAGACAGCTTTCACAACACCGTTTGGATTAAACAAATTTGTTACCCTTCCATTCGGCTTGTTCAGGGCTACCGCTACCTTTCAGCGACTCATGGACAGGATTCTGCGTCCCCATGCGACATATGCTACTGCCTACCTGGGAAATAAAATTTTTGGGGAATCTGTGCAGGACTGTCTTGGTCTGGCAACCAAAAACGCACTTTTTTGGTGACATTGTAATTGTGCACATCACCTGTGCAGCAGCCTACGAGCCAGCGCTTTGATGGGTGCAGCCTGTTACTTTCGCTCTCTCCCTCTCTCTCTCTCACGCTCTTCCGGTAGAATTGTCCATAAGGCCCATACAAGGAAATTCCGCCCCCATTAACATCAAAGGGATCGCAAAAAACTTGCCGAAACTTATGACTAACCGGAAGTAGTATTTTTGACAAAGAAATACTCCCATCAAACGTCCACCTTAAAGGGGGGGTGAAACACTCAGTTTCAGTCAGTGTCATGTCAATCTTGAGTACCTATAGAGTAGCATTGCATCCTGCATATCTCCGAAAAGTCTTTATTTTTTTTATAATTATATAAGAAAGATGCGCTGTTCCGAGTCTTTCCGAAAAAAGCCGAGCGGGTGGGGGCGTGTCGTGTGAGTGGAGCTAAATAATGACGTGTGCAGCAGCGCGCTGCAGTGAGGAAAGTGAGTCGCTCTGTGAGCAAAGTGATTCGCTCTGTGAGCAAAGTGATTCGCTCAGTGAGGAAAGTGATTCGCCCGCCGCGTGAGGAAAGTGATTCGCTCTGTGAGGAAAGTGATTCGCCCGCCGCGTGAGGAAAGTGAGTCGCTCTGTGAGGAAAGGGATTCGCTCTGTGAGGAAAGTAATTCGCTCAGTGAGGAAAGTGATTCGCCCGCCGCGTGAGGAAAGTGAGTCGCTCGGTGAGGAAAGTGATTCGCCCGCCGCGTGAGGAAAGTGATTCGCTCAGTGAGGAAAGTGATTCGCCTGCCGCGTGAGGAAAGTGATTCGCCCGTCGCGTGAGGAAAGTGATTCGCTCAGTGAGGAAAGTGATTCGCCTGCCGCGTGAGGAAAGTGATTCGCCCGTCGCGTGAGGAAAGTGCTAATACAGATCGACCGCCGGCCTATCAGTGGGTAAGTCAGTAGCTACTGGTTATATCACCTGTTTAGCATCCTACAAGCCAGCGCTTTGATGGGCGTAGCCTGTTGCTTTCGCTCTCTCCCTCGCTCTCTCTCACGCGCTTCCGGTAGAATTGTCCGTAAGGCCCATACAAGGAAATTCCGCCCCCACTAACGTCAATGGGAACGCATGATCTCAAAAAACTTGCCGAAACTTATGACTAACCGGAAGTAGTATTTTTGACAAAGAAATACTCCCATCAAACGTCCACCTTAACTTTTGAAACTTTGTCTATGTTTAGTATGGGATTCCAAGTCTTTAACAGTGTAAAAAGATCAGTATGCATGAAACAGCATTTCACCCCCCCTTTAACTTTTGAAACTTTGTCCATGTTTAGTATGGGATTCCAAGTCTTTAACAGTGTAAAAAGATCAGTATGCATGAAACAGCATTTCACCCCCCCTTTAAGCATTGAAAATCCCCATTTCCACCATCAGGGCAATAATTAAGAAGCTTCATTTATCTAAAGATGTTACAAATCTGCCTGAAAGAGGACGTGTGTGTATATTGTCCTTATGCACGGTGAGGAGGAACTTTTGAGTACACAAAGACTCTCCAATGATCACAAATGGAGAATCACAGAGATTAGTTGAGTCTTGGGGTCAGAAAGCCTAAAGAAAGCCTAAAACAAAAAATTCAAACAACCCCTATCACCACATGTTGTTTGGAAGGGATTCAAGAGAAATCCTCCTCGCTCATCCATAAACAAACTCCAGCATATTCAGTGGTCAGACACGACTGGAAAGTCAAAAGGGACCTGGTTCTGTGGTCAGATGAAACTATAAAATAGCTTTTTGGCAGCAAATCTACCAGATGGGTTTGGTGCAAACAGGGATAAAAAGTACCCCATGCCCACGACTAAAAAACTTTGATGATTTTTTTAATAAGAGATCAAAAGGACATTCAATGCAGATTTATTTTTTACAGCCATATTTGATCATATTTACCAGGGTGGTGACACGTTTGGCAGTAGATGGGTCAGCATCTGCAAACTGTGATTCACTTTGTATTCTGACAGCTTTCTATCAGAACCAGTATTAACTTCTTGAGCAATTTAAGCTACAGTTACTCGTCTGTTTGATCAGACCACACGGGTCAGCCTATGCATCAATGAGCTTTGGCTGCCCATGATGACCCTGTCGCTGGTTTACCACTGTTCCTTCCTTGGACCACTTTTTTTTTTTTTTTTTTTGTGAACAATTGTTTTTATTGAATAGTCAGAACAATAAGGAGAAGACAACATATTTGATTGTTACCCTCCCCCCACTGACCACTTTTGATAGATACGGGCTACTGCAGATCGGAAACACCCCACAAGAGCTGCAGTTTTGTAGATGCTCTGACCCAGTCATCTATAGCCCTCACAATTAACCTTACACTTGCCCCTTTTTCCTGGTTCTAAAACATCAACTTTGAGGATAAAATGTTCACTTGCTGCCTAATATTTCCCGTCCACTAACAGGTGCTGTGTTGAAGAGATAAGTCAGTGTTATGTCATAATATTATTCTGATATTAAGCATCTGCTTATGCTTGTTTGAAATGACATGTTAAGACATATTGAAAATGTAAAACGTTTGTTACAGTTAAATCATATACAGCAGTAAGGATTTGATGAATAAAAAGGGTAGCATTGCTGTGCTGCCTCGTACCATATGCGTCATATGAGGTGAAGGCTCTGCTTTTACACTCCACAGCACTTTGATTAGCTTCTCAGCCTTTCACACATTAACACACACAGGTGAATTCATCAGCACAGATGGTCGAGCCCCAGTCTGTCTTTCAGAGTGGCAGATTACAAGATTACCATCTAAATTTATTTAATTCACAGAGTTGTGATACCGTGTTACAGGAAAAATTACAAGTGGATCTTTGAGACATGAGCCACAAGAGTTGATTTTTGGAACAATCGAATGTAGTTGTATTTCCTAGAATGTTAAAGCAACGTTATGGCTCCACAATTTGCATCAAGACTATACCCTAGCAAAAGCACCTGCTTTGCATATCCATGCTGCTCAGAGAATGAAAAAAGAAACTGTAAAAGAAACAAAACAAAACAAAAATATTCTACACAGTCTGAAATTAAATGCAGTCATGTCCTTGGAGTGCTACTTGGCTGATAATAATTATTTCAAGAATGACAAGAGCAAAACAAAGATCAAGGATAAAAAACCCCAGGATCCACGTCAAAACAAGTATTGTCCCACATTCTTCTTAAGACGGTGCTGAACAATTGAAGCATCTAATCAATATTCTCTCTAAACTCAGGACTTTTATCCTCTATTGATTATGGGCTATAAATAGTAGACCTCTTCAAGGACCATGAGCAACTCATAATATTGTACAGCAATCAAAACTTCACCATTAAAGCTCTGGAGTGAGTCTCTGAATACTTTCCATTTTGAAGAATGTAGGCCTGTTTATTTTCTAACCAAAAACTCCCTTGCACCCATAGACAATAAAAAACATGGACTGAAGAAAAGTGAAGCCACCAACGTCCGAATATGGTGCTGACATCTAACAGCAGATCTGGGACGAGTCTGCACAGTAGTGACCTTGGGACTGGAGTCTGTGCAGTAGGGAGCAGGAAGCAAAGCTGTGATATAAAAGGCCTGCCCCCACTCTTGCGTTGTCTCCTGTCCATTAGAATACATGGAGGGGAATAAATGGAATACCTGAAGTTATGACCTATACCTTGGGGCGATCAAGATGCTTTGGCTTTAGTTTTTAACACGTGTGCGGCAGGCTTGCTTGCGCCCCTGCAAATGACCCTCTTTTTAATAGACCCTTTTCACATTTCCAGGTTTCTCAGAAGCAGACGTCGTCATAGTTGGGTTAACTTTTTAAATATTAAAGGGGTGGTTGCATGCGATTTCACTTTTTTAACTTAAGTCAGTGTGTAATGTTGCTGATTGAGCATAAAAAGCATCTGCAGAGAGACAGCTCTGAAAGTTCAATGTAAACGGAGATGTCTTTTAAATTTATGGCAGTTTATTGCCTACAAAAACAACCGGTTTGGACTACAACAAGCTTCTTCCCGGGTTGGTGACATCATAAACCCTTGCTAGTCACAGCAGATGTGACTTCTGCCTGTAATGGTAAAGCTGGGCATACACTGTGCGATTTCTATGCGGTTTCAGCAAGGTTACCTACTCACACTGTACGAGTAGATCGCATGCGATGTAAAGCCAAAGCTCACGATTTATGTGCTCACACTGTGCGGTCCGATTGTCAAGCGCGACTTGACTGCTCACACTGTACGGGTGAATTCAACACGTCGGACCCACCGAACCCGGATGTTGGTGGCTGCTTCAAACGAAGAAACATGCTTTCCCGGGAGAAACGCGCTGCCTTGGGGATATGCGCAATTCTGTGTGCAGAAAAGTCAAAAAAAAGAGGCGTAGGCTTATCTGGACACGCAGGTGGCTTGGAAGACGTGGGCAGTATGGTTTATCCATTTTGCAACGCGAACTGGAGGTAAGCAGCCGTATTTACTAGTTGCCATATCAACATTATCTAGACAAGAAATTTCGCCAAAATTAAATAAATTAAAAATCTTTGGAAGATATCACTGAACATTTATTTAAGCATACCAAAATTATTTCCTTCTTAAATTAACTTTTCATCTCTGTTTTTAGTGTTTATTTAAAATAAGACAAATCTGATATTATTTTAATCTTATATCTGTTATTTAACAGTTGAGATCGTTCTTTAATGCTGATCTAACAGCAGAAGACACGAGCTGGGTTTAAATCCCAGTGGACCAGATGGGGTGCCTTAGCTGCGTTTCAATGAATGAGCCCGTAAACGGCTATTATACTCTATACCTTTATGAATTATTTTGGGAGACCATGAGAAAAAGATGACTAATCACTGAGAGTCAATGTTCAGAAATTTCAACTATGCTGTATAGCTGCATAGAACATGGGTGCAGTGTGCACATCACTGTAGGCTATTCAGCAAATATATTTTTGATTAAAAAAATGCCATTCATTTTTTTAAGTAAATAATTATATTTTATTGACAAAATATTTTAGTTTGTCTTGTATATTATTTTTTTATTATATCAGATAACATTTTAAACTGTCATTTGGTCTTTTTATAATGTACCCCACTATGGGGCATGTTGTCACATTTCACTTAAATTCTGTCAGGGTAAATCAAGAAAAAAGTATACACTGTATCAATGAAACACAACCACGTAATTGTACTACGTGTGTGAAATGTGGGAAGAAATATATACTCTGAACCCCAAGTGGATATACACAAACTGAGAAAGTCAGTGTTAGGTTGTGCCCCGCTCTCCCCTACATGTCTTGTTATCCCAGTCTACATAATAAAACTAATACCTTGCCTACCTACTGGTAAATGGTAAATGGTTCAGTCAAGTGGGTCATATAGGTTATATTAAGCTTGAACATCATATGTAGTGCTTAGCCATATGACTGGTATATTTATGTATGCAAACCATGTTTTACTGTTTGAACCCTATTTCACTGATTATCATGTCAGCTTGTAATATTACTGTGCCATTTCTGGTGTAGTTATCATGTCATGTATCATGTAGGTGGATGATATGAAGGGCTTTTGGGACCTCCTAAGAATTTCTGTGGAGGACTTCAATTTCCTCTTGGAGAAGGTGGCTCCACACATCACAAAGAAGGACACCCACTTAAGAAAGGCTATTAGCCCCAAGGAAAGGCTTTCGGTCACACTTCGGTTCTTGGCAACAGGTGAATGTACACACAAATCTAATCACAATTTAAGACCCCCTTTCTCTGTATCCTTCTCCATTCATCTAGGAATATTGATATTGGGCATCTTCCATACTTGTCTGTCTGTGTGTCTCACAGGTGAAACCTTCAACTCATTAAGTTTCCAATATCGAATTGGAAGCACAACACTGAGCAGGATTGTTATGGAGACCTGTGCAGCCTTAACTTCTGTACTACGTGAGGAATACTTAAAGGTTAATGAATGTATTAGTCAAATATGTATAATTGTACTCCTTTTTTAAATAGATTATTAAATTAACCATGTCAACTTTGTAAGCAGAACAAATTATGCTGTTATTATTATATATTTTATCATTTAAATTGCACATCTTTTAAATTGAAGCATTGAATGATAAAGTCAAAACATTGGTAACACTTTAGAATAAAGTTTGGTTAACAATACTTGATGTATTAACTAACAATGAATAATTTTTTGTTACAGTATTTCTTTAATTTTTGTAAACATTTAACAAAATACAACTTTACATTGTTTGTTTATGTTACTTGAAAGTGAATAAAGGTAAAAACTGTAACTTTTTAGTTTAATAATATATAAGTAAATATTGAAATTATCATAATCTAATAATACATGCTGCAGAAGTATTGTTTTTTGTGCACGTATACTGTTGAAGTTAACAAATGTCTACATGTCACAGACACCAACAACTGAGTCTGCGTGGAAGGCCATTGCCAAAGATTTTGCAGACAAGTGGAACTTTCCACACTGCTTAGGGGCTGTGGATGGCAAACACATCTTCATTCAACCCCCTGCCAACACTGGAAGCATGTTTTACAACTACAAGTCCAGGTTTTCCATCATACTACTGGCAGTAGTTGACGCCCAGTACAAGTTTGTTTATGCGAGTGCAGGAACCCAGGGCAGAGTGTCTGATGCTGGTGTGTTTGCCCAGTCTGACCTGATAGTTGCTATGGACAAGGGCCTACTTCATGTCCCCCCAGATGATACCCTGCCCAACACTAATGTTATGATGCCCTACATGTTCATCGGCGATGAGGCCTATCCGCTACGAACAGATCTCATGAAGCCCTATCCTTTTCGATATCTGAACATGGATCAAAGGATTTACAATTACCGTCTTTCCAGGGCACGCCGCTTTGTTGAAAACGCCTTTGGAATTTTAGCAAATCGCTTCAGAGTCTTTAGAACAACCATTTGCCTGAATCCAGACAAAGTGGTTAATGTTCTTTTTGCATGTCTTTGCCTGCACAACTTTTTACGCAGCCAAAAATCTGATGCCTATGTGCCACCCGCCTATGTGGATTATGAAGATGCCAACCATCAGCTTGTTGAAGGGGAATGGAGGAGAGAGGG
Organism: Pseudorasbora parva; assembly: GCF_024679245.1. NCBI lineage: Eukaryota > Metazoa > Chordata > Actinopteri > Cypriniformes > Gobionidae > Pseudorasbora > Pseudorasbora parva. The sequence goes on from NC_090192.1 coordinate 17,876,311, forward strand.
AGTGCTACAGTCTGCATCAATGGGAAGAGCAAGAAACCCCTCTGTGGAAGCCAAGAAACAAAGAGACACACTTTGTCAATACTTTGTTTCACCTGCAGGGAGTGTTTCATGGCAAGAGGATATGGTGTAGTAATTGTATTGCTCATTCTAATTTAAATGTCTTGTTTGCAGTTAAAACATTTTTTTTAATTCTCACCAAGTTGGATGGTGGACATGCCTTGTTGATTTTTTTTCCAAATAACAGTATTAAAAACCAAACCATTTCATTAGTTTGTTTTCTTCAAAAAAATATATTTTCTTTAAAAAAAAAACACAAATGTTTTCTTAAGGCACAAGTGCAAAAAGCCCTTCAACCTTACAACAACATTAGAGGTCGATTACAAAGTTGGATGGTATTTTTTCCTCCATCACAAAAACAAACACTTGCTAGGAATAACACACCAAGTAGAATGTAACTGCACTAGAAGGAACAAAAAGTGCTCATTTGAGTAGTTCAGGTAAACTCACAGACAGGTTTTGCACATGCATACAAACAGAACAAAAATACTAGTGCTGACATGTACTGTCAAATTAAATATTAAGGTTTCAGACATTTTTTTTTTTTCGTATTTCCTTACAAGTACATTACAGAGGTAGATTACTATTTTGTTTTAAACTATTCATGCTCAAAATTAAGCATCCTTACAAAAGAGAGTGGTGGAGGCTGACTTTGTAACTGGGCCTGGTGGTCCACTTGAGGTTGAGGGCTCTGCTGGGCCACCTTGTATGCCTGATATTGCACTGGCACAGGTGTGTAAGGCCTTGTCTGAGATGGTGGCCCCACAAATAGTGGTTGGTACTGACTTGCCTGCTCTGTCTCTTGAGCATCAAACAACATATTCATTATATTCCTCCTAAGTCTGAGCTGCAGTGATTTATCTTTAACATTTCTAAGCTCATTTGCTACTTGCTGGCCAAACACCTCCAAACAGTCATTATTTGTCGCAGACAGTGTTGAATGAACCTGTTTTAACAATGTGAGTTTTGCCATCTCAATATTACTCTCCGATGGCTTTGCCTTGGTTCTGCCCAACCGAGGCCTTTTAGCAGTGTCACCATGCACAGATGTTGAAGTTTCCCCTTCCAATGCTGGGCTGCTTGGAGGCTGGCTGCAAGAGGCAGAAGACGACATTTCAGACCATTGGCCATTATCAATGGTGCACATGTCAAGTGTGTGATCATCTGGTTGGCTGTCCTCTGTTGCTCCAATGTCCTCTGAATCAGACTCAAGAACCGGTAGAGACAAAGGGTAAAAAGTAAGCATGTCAATTTTGTTTAGGTAAGAAAGTTTTGCATTTACATTCATATAGCTAATGTATTCGTCAAAAGGAAATTACAATGAACTTCACAGAATGAAGGATAACAATGAAGTTACAATGTAATAAGTGCTCTCAGTGTAAAAATAAGTACTATTTTGTATGCAATACAAAATCAGAGGAAGACCAGGAGTGTAAGCCAAGGGTTGTAGTAGAGAGAGAAGAGAACAGAACACAACTTAGGCTTGCAGACATTTCATATCACTTACTGTCAGAGTTGATTCTACAGGTCTGTGCATCACATGGGCCTTTAAAAAATCCAGATGTCGGAGAATCCAGTTTTGCTTGGGGGTAAGGGGTTTCTGTCCACTGCCACTGGGTTTAGGCTTTATAAGTTTGCCATATTGGGTTCTTAGCGATGCTACTCTTGTTTTCACCTCATTCACTGCAACAACAACAAAAAAGTACATTTTCCTCTACATTATTACTGGGTCCTATTGTAATAGTACTTCTATCATTCCCCCACGCCCCATTATATGCATATTACAGTAGGCTAACTGAAAAATGAAACAAAAAAAAGACACTTCATTGTAGGAATTACAAATAAATCAACCCTACAAATAATACAGATATTGAAGCTGCATTTCAGTTATTTATTAAAAAGCTACAAATCTTATATCTATATTTTGTGCTTTGATTCATATCAACAGCCTGTCACTTTCACGGACTGGACCTTGTCATTTCTCTTGTACCTGACCTTATAGCCTATTTTATGTAACATAAAATGTAAATCATTTGGTCTCTCTCTCTCTCTCTCTCTCTCTCTCTCTCTCTCTCTCTCTCTCTCTCTCTCTCTCTCTCTCTCTCTCTCTCTCTCTCTCTCTCTCTCTCTCTCTCTCTCTCTCTCTCTCTCTCTCTCTCTCTCTCTCTCTCTCTCTCTCTCTCTCTCGACAAGCTGAAATCTGAAACAAATAGGTACTTACCAGGCAGCTGCAGCTCTGTAGCTATTTCCACCCAACTTTTCTCTCTTGCATTCCTGTCATGGTATGTTGACGATGATACGTCGAAAAGGCTGGCTTGTTGCTGCCATAACTCAACAAGTTTAGCCTCCATCACTTCATTCCATACCACACGCCGTGTCGCCATGGTTTCGTTTCTTGTTTCGCGCAGGCGCAGTGAGGGAAAAACGGGCAATCAGTTCGTAGCACTGCTTCAGCTGTGCGATTACCTCACGAGAGGCGACCAAAATTTCTGACATGTCAGAAATTCATCCGACCATCCGATTGTCAATCGGGAGAGGTTTGTCGCCTCTCGTTTCCCCCTGTATACTGCACGAACACCTCACGACAAACGACGCACGATAAACCTGAAAATCGGCCCGACCCAAAAAAAGAGTCGCACGAGTCAGAATTCTGCTCGAAACCGGACGAAAATCGCACAGTGTATGCCCGGCTTAAGGGGCGTAGCGGTTCCGGACAACCTGTGACTGGCATGAAACTACATTTGGCCATCTAACCAATCTAAAACCATTGCAATTTCGGGGGGATGGGCTTTATAAAGGCATGAAGCAAATGAGCCATTCAAAGGACAGTGGAGACAACAGTGTGGAATAAAGGTAAAATATAAGAAAAATATGGCATTTAAAAATAAAAAAGGAAGTATTAAGACATGTTATAAAGGTCCTTCTCAAAAAAATAGCATGTGTGATAAAAGTTCTTTATTTTCCATAATATGGGGTTCAGGTCAGGAGAGTTGGTAGGCCAATTGAGCACAGTAATACCATGGTCAGTAAACCATTTACCAGTGGTTTTGGCACTGTGAGCAGGTGCCAGGTCGTGCTGAAAGTCCCCCAAGGTCTGGAATCGGTCCTTCTCCACAATCTTCCTCAGGGTCTGGTCACCTCTTCTCGTTGTGCAGCGTTTTTTGCCACACTTTTTCCTTCCCACAGACTTCCCACTGAGGTGTCTTGATACAGCACTATTTGTTCAGAAATTTCTTTCTGTGTCTTACCCTCTCGCTTGAGGGTGTCAATGATGGCCTTCTGGACAGGGTCGGGTCGGCAGTCTTACCCATGATTGTGGTTTTGAGTAATGAACCAGGCTGGGAGTTTTTTAAAAGCCTCAGGAATCTTTTGCAGGTGTTTAGAGTTAATTAGTTGATTCAGATGATTAGCTTAATAGCTCGTTTAGAGAACCTTTTCATGATATGCTAATTTTTTGAGATTTTAGAATTTTGGGTTTTCATGAGCTGTATGCCAAAATCATCAGTATTAAAACAATAAAAGACCTGAAATATTTCAGTTGGTGTGCAATAAAACTAAAATATATGAAAGTTTAATTTTTATCATTACATCATGGAAAATAATGAACTTTTATCACATATGCTAATTTTTTGAGAAGGACCTGTACTGCGCCCATAAACAAAACCAAGCCTAGAAAAACAAACATGGAACCACCCCTTTAAATATTTTTTGGGTGTTTCCATTTGCTCAAATAGCAAAAGAAAAACTCCACAATAGTGATTTCACAACTTAAAAAAAATAGAATGACAGTCAAAAGAGAGAAGTATGTTGATTTTGTTAATTAATCAAAATCTTCTTGTCATTTCCAAAACTAAACGCAAACATAAGGGTAACCGAGCATTCTCTCATATAGGTCACAAACTCTGGAATGATCTTCCTCTCTCTGTCAGTACAGTCACCACCAAAATTCAAGGTCATGTGGTCAAGGGATACTCCCCGTTTTTTTATATATTAAACTATGTTATTCCCTTAACTAAGACAAGTTGATGCATACTTCTCTCGTCTCAGTGCGTGCACTTAATTGCTCTGACGCGCGGTGACATTCTGATAGCATTTAGATTATCCCACTAAGCCCAGCTCATTCACTATGGTATCAAACAGAGATCAAGTTAGAAGCGACCGAACACCTCCATGTTTTCACTATTTAAATACCATTACACAAATAGCTGAACGAAGTATGGTGACACAAAATAAAATGTGACGTTTTTCTAAGCGGGTTAAAAGGGATAACTATAATGTATGGCAGAATAGCACTTTGGTCTTCTCGCACATTATACAGTAGATCATAATTTATCTTGTGGTACTTCTTTTAAACACTATGCTTCAAAAATGGGAGATTATCTACCAAATGAAGTGAAAAGAGGCTACTATCATTCAAAAGACTCTTTTTAAAGTTGCAGTATAAGATTATTGTGTGAAGTTGCGTGCAAGTCATGTTTTATGTTTTTATTTTACCCTCTGATTCTCTTATAGCTGTTTTATTAAATTTTTACTGTTTTATTTGTATTATTTATATTATTTTATATTGAGGCAAAACCCTTTTGCCAATTTCTTTTTTACATTGTGAATCTTTATAGTTGTTCTTGAATATTTTTATATTATTTATATTTTATATTTATATATTTTATATTACTGTGAGGCACTTTGAGTTGTATTCCATGTATCAAAAGTTTAATCATTATTTATGTTTATTATGTGTTTTATGGGTGCTCATTCAATTAGACATGTTTCTTATATCAGAGTTGAAGTTTTGGGTTACATCAAATTCAAAGTCCTCAGATGGGGTTGAAAGTCACAGCTGTGGACAAGGACCGCCTGCAGATTGAAACTGCCGTGACTGTTAAACTTGTGAAGTGCAGATCTTGAGAAGGTGCTTTCAAGCTCTCAAAAAATCTCAGCTAGTGTCAGAGTGCAAAAAAACCCTGCTGCATTGACAGTGACATTAAGTCCTGATCTGACAGGAATACTAAATGATGGATTGATTCACAAGCAACACCCCCCCCCCCCCCCCCCCACACACACACACACACACACCACCACCCCTATTGTTCGGATTATCTTGTCCTTTTTCTCTCTCAAGCCTGGTTTTGTTTACCTGTCTTCTACCTGCTGTGCCTTTGCACCCCTTAATATCCTGCCACCTTTGTTTAACTTAGGTGGTTTGCTGTAGGAGGGGAATAATGATGACTAGGACGACTCTTTGAAGAATTTTTAAGCCATCTTCTCATTTTTGAGCAATTTAGTCTCACACTAAGTAGCTTTGTAAACAACTTTCCACAATTAACAGTATAAGTGCTGCCTAATGAGATATCATTTACTTTCACAGTCGTAAGGACATTATCCAAATTTCATAATCACAGAGAGCAAGAACAAATAGCTTTCAGTGTAAATACTGTGAATGAACTTCTTTTTGAAGCATCATGCGGATTCAAACTCATGTGGTTTCAACTCAACCCCAATTATTAATATTTATTTAATCTTTGCAAATTAATATTGTATTAATATTTATTTAATTAGACATTTTTCACTGTCTTAGATCATTATTGTTTGAAAAAAAAGCTTTCATTGTTCCATGCCCCAAACATTTACATGATATTTTTTTTTCGTTAACATTATTTCCTCCCAAAATTCGGCTAAAAAGTGTAAAAGATAGAGGACCACCACTTGTGACCCCTAAAAAAACAGTTTCCATGATGCCTCCGATTTATCTTGTGTTTTGTCCATTAAATGTATCAGCAGTCAGACTGCACTGAGGTCATTTATCGTCACAAGTCAGAGGGTGTTCACTATTTTATGCAGATAAATCTACTGTCAATCATCAATGCTGTTTTCTTTTTTCTTTTTTTCTTTTGCATGCGTCTGTTGTTTTTCCTGTCTGGTGCATTAGCCTTGCACATCTCTAAGTGTTGCTGAGCCTGCAGTTACTTGTATTCTTCTCAATACTCAACACATTGCTTGTGTGTTGTTCAAGAGTAAATTATCCAAGTTGCAGGAAATGTGTCACTTTCTGTTCTCCCTCTGCACTTTAACGCATGGCTCAAGATATTACATACTTGATTGGATTGGTGGCTCTTGGAGCATACAGAGGCTTTTGTTATTGTGCCACAAGGAGGTCTGAGAGGGTTAATCTCCCCTAGCCGGTGTGCCGCTATTGCGTTTCGCTATATTGTATTTTTCATTTTGGCCAGTGCTGCTCTTGAGCAGACTGTTTGATGATGAACATAAAATGTGGTTTAGACAGGGTAGAGTAATTTAATCTGCTACTTCTGTTATGGAGTGCCATTTAAAAATGTAATATTCTTGTTATAATGTAAAGATGTAAAAGGCAGACAAAGGCATACTTCATTCAACAAATTTGTTCATAACAACACTGATTCACTCACAAGGCGTTGCTCACCGTGGAGACGTTTATTTGGATTTATTCCATTGGCGGTGCAGACAAAATAACTGCCTAAAATGTGAGTAGCCTAATTCAGTATCAACTACTTGTTTGCATTTACACTCTAATAACTTCCCAGAAAACGGCCAGCAGTTGTCGCTATGTTTAAACAGTGAACGCAACATTTTCGAAGTACATTTATAACATATGATTACTTTTGAACCAGAATCTACAGATCCCCTTTAATCCGGGATGTGATTGACGTGATGGGTCACACTTGCTCAGGAAAAAACAACAACACACAAAATAACAGTACAATCTGAAAAGATGTGTCTAAGGCGGATTGACATCTTGTCCACCCTGTCAGATCCAGGGAAATAAATGACATTATTTTTAACCCTCCCTCTATGGTACGCAATACGATTTCAATGAGAAAAAAAGTGGTGTTTTCCCTGCTTAAAATAGGACACTTTAACAATAGCAATAAAAAAACAAACAAACAAAAAAAACATAATTTTTGTACTTTTTTTTTTTTTTTTTTTTTTTTTTTTTAAGTTTGTTGCCCTCAAGGCAACATTTGTAGCCTGGATGCCAGCCGAACTTAGCCCATCCCAAAATTTTTTTAGGTCAGGCGGTTCGGTCTGGCCTCGATCCATAGGAGTAATTATCCCCGAACAGAAACTGTTTGGACCAATTAAATCATCTGGGTGGGCTTTAGACGATGAGAGACAGATGATAAACAGAAACGTAATCATGCACGTCATCAAAGGGGCTTCGATTATATTTGTTCGACTCCTAAATGGAGGGCTTGTTTGTATATGCATTCACCATCACAATTTCTCTCAGAAATGATGATCATGTTGGGTAAGTACTCTGTGTATCATTAAATTGTGTTATTTTTTTACAAAACTGGCAAAGATCGTGTATTCCAGCCTGATTTCAGCACGCATGCAGACAGGGTTGCCAAGTTTTTACAACAAAACCCGCCAACTACTAGCCCTAAACAATAGCTTCTCGGGGGGTTGTCCGGGGAAAAAATGGCGTTTGGGGGGTAAAATGTGTTATTTTGGCAAGGTTGCCTGCTAAAATTCGCACTCATGGGTCTATATATCACATAATAGTCACTTCAACCCGACATAGAAAACAACCCATGGAAAAAAACGCAGACTTGGCAACACAGTGCAGTTGAACTCTGTTGAAACGCCCCATAATCACAGCCCAATGGAGCAGTTTCAGACTCATAGTCTGACTACAATTGAGTATGACCATGTCAGGCTACAACATTTGTCCACCACGGACAAATTGAAACATTTACCTTTTCATGTAGAACAAATAAATATGTTTATTTAAAACATCAATTTATTTAACCCTACACCTGAACAAACACTTTTATCCAGTAAAAATTGTCATATTTAATAAAAAGTAACATTTCAAATTCCGCTGTTGCTCTCAGGCAACATTGTACCATCGTGGAACACAAGTGTTACCAAATCATCACATCAAGTTATTACATCAAGTTATCGTATCCATCCTCATCTCCATCTTCGATCTTTTCGACGGATTGTCACTATGACCTCATCTTCCTCATCACATGACAACTCATCCTCACCCTCATCAGTTGTGTTTTATTTTTTGAGTGCTATAAAATATGCAGATCATAATATGTGCAGTTATATATGTGTATAACAATTTTTATACATGCATTACCATATTGTCCAAAAATGCTAATATATTTAGAGAATTACAACTCTTTTCCTTACAAATATACAATATTTGCATCCAACCTAGTGTGTCTGCTATGACCTTACATGATTCCATTATGGTACAATGTTGTCTTGAGGCAACACACAGTTTTTTGTTATTTACTCTAAAACATTTGATGATATATATTGTAAAACTGTTGAAACTGTGTTATCATGTCTCTGGACCATAGCAGACTGTGTGAATTGCGGTGGTTTGTGTGACACTAACTTAAACTGGACTTAATTTTTCCCAAAGTAAAGAACATTTACACTCTCTGAATAGTTCCCTATCCCTTATATAGTGCACTATGTGCCATTCACCATGTAGAAAATAGTAAATTTGTGAACAAGTGGCCAATTTTAGCCCCAGATTCAGGGGGTGGGACACTTCAGATTCTAGAGAGCATTTGATTGGACAGAAAATCTGATGAGAAGCTGAAGTGCAGGAGATCATTGAAATCATTGATCCATATTGGCGGAAGTAAGATTAAGTTTTTAATGCTGATGTCTAAGCACACTATAACTTAAAGATAATACTAAAAGCCAAAAATCTTCTGTTTTTATTTTATTGGGACTTTAAAGGTGAAGTTTCTGTGACACTAGTGGCACCTAGTTGAATTTACAAAACAAAGCAACCTTATAAATGGCCCTTCAGCGCCTCTCCCGACTCAAACACTGATCATATGGGGGCTTGAGAAGGCATATCTCAACAGTTAGATGTAGACTATATTAAGTATATAGACAGTGCATAAACAATACAATAAAAGACAATTACAGGTCCTTCATAGCTGTGTTGCTATGTGTAAGCAATTAATTAGACAACACTATACTGGGAGTGTTTCTTGCACATCAAATAAAATTTATAAACTGGAATATTTGGAAAGTTAGCTTTGGCAAGCTGTTTCCAACTCCCAAAATGAACTTTGTTTTGTCCTGATTTTGTTCGAAATTATATATATCAACGTGGGGGAGAGGACGCTGTTGTCTGTTCGCCGCTTCTCCACCCAAAAATCATGTTAACTGTACAGGTAGATTTGGATTTTGTGTTGTTTTCTTGTGGCTGTGACCAGTCAAACGACCAGGGCCGCAGTTGGGACTGTTGCTGATTGCTGGCGGCCACTGAGAGGACGTTGTTCGTCGTTCGCCGCTTTCCATTTACTTCTCTGATGTTTTTGTTTGGATTATTGCGGTTGCTTCTGGTTTGAAAGACGTTTGGGCTACGTGGGATCTGAGGTTGCCAGTTGATCGGCAGTGTTTGCACCGGCGTCATCGGCGTCCAGCATGATTTTGGGATGAGGGGTCGTTAGATATAGTCACCAAATTGGAATTGTACAACAAGACCTCCAGTGTAAATGCATCCTAATTGTCCCTTCTGCCTTAGAAAACAGCCTGATGACTGATGACAGCCTGATGACTGATGAAACAGAATTTGCAACAGTTTCAAGTTATCTTTTTTCCCTCTACCTGTCAGACACAGATGAGGACACAGAGGTAAGTGTAACGTGAAACAATTTATTAACAGAGGTTACGGACACGGGCTGAACACAGAATGATTCCCCCCCCCCCACAGGCGGCTCCTGACGACTGTGATGGTTGATGGCGACGGAGTCTACCAAGGCCTTGAGGATCGGGTCGTTCGGGTGGTCCTGGTGGAACTGTGTCAGAAGGTTGTGGTCAAGGATCTCATTCTTGTTGATCCAGCACCGCTCCTCTGGACCGTAGTCCTCCCAGTCCACTTGGTATTCCAGCTGTGACCCCTGCCGCCGCAAGTCAAAGATAGCTCTCACCCGGTAGACATTGGGGTCCTCATCGATGACAGGAGGAGGAGGTACGGCATCATTACCAGGCACTGTGGATGGAGGAGACAAGGGTTCAGTGAAGGGTTTGAGAAGGAAACCGTGGAAAGAAGATGCAATACAATACTGTGCAGGAAGGTTGAGCCGGTAGGTCACTTCATTCAGCTGCCTCTCTATGGTGAATGGTCCTAAGTAGCGGGGACTCAGCTTATGGCAAGGCAGCCGGAGATGGATGTCTCGGGTGGATAATCAGACCTTCTGGCCAGGTTGATACTGCGGTGTGGGTCCTCTCCTGACATCAGCATGTACCTTGTGCCTCCGTACTGCCTGCTGGAGTTGCACGTGAGCTGGTCCCAGACCCTCTCACGTTGTCTGAACCAATGATCCGCCGCTGGGATCTCCGAGGGCTCCAAGGGATCTCTGATATCCAAGAACACACTAGAACGGGGTGAGCCCTGTGGTGGACTGCCGGAGGGAGTTCTGAGCATATTCGGCCCAGGGTAGATATTGGCTCCAACCCTCATAGTTCCGGTGGCAGTACACCTTCAGGAATCTCCCGATTTCCTGGATCTTGCATTCAGTCTGGCCATTGGTCTGAGGATGGTACCCAGAGGATAGGCTGACGGATACTCCTAGGAGACGAAAGAAGGCTGACCAGACGTGGATGACATATTACATAACGGCCCTTATGTAAGGTGGCTCCAGGCAGTCCCATGGTCCCATATCCCATGGTAGTTCGGTGGTCAACCACTTACTAAAGACATCCTGGAACGCCCGGTAAGCAGGAGGAATGGTCACACTGATCTGGGTGTCAGGACTTTCCACTGAAGTTGACTGCACTGGAAGTGGTTGACATATTGAAGAGGATCTTAGTTTAACCATAACTGGATGATGGATGCAGTGTTGGAAACAATTCTCACCCCATTCAAGGATTTTTCTGGAGGACCAGTGGATGTGGGGTTGGTGCAGGTTTAACCATAGGCGTCCCAGGATGATGTCGGCGGTTGACTCTTCCAGCACCATGAATGTGATGGTTTCCCAGCTGACCCAGAGTCGATGAGGGGCTAGTGCTGAAACGGATGAGTGAGAATTATTAACATACACCAGGGTCTTTGTAAACTGAGCAGTATGAGGAGGTAATTGGAAGGTCACACCGAGCAGGTGGAAGTCCCATGTCTGTCTACCCCACAATACAAACACAAATGCTGGTTGATCCAGCATTGGCATTTGGTGGTGGTGAGATGGTATGTGTCAATCTGCATAGGTTCAGGTGCTGGAGGTGCGACAGATGGCTGTGCGGGCAGAGGTGAGACCACAGGCATACAGTCGTTGCGATACTCTGACTGTTTTCTGGATGAGCAATTCAAGACCCATGGAACTTCATAAACAATGATTAGTTGCTTTACTTCATTTAGAAGGCCGTGGCGAAATGTGGTGATGAGGGCAGATTTGTTCCACTCGCTCATACACGCCAAAGTGAGGAAATGTTGACAAATGTTGAAGAGTTGGTCATGGACAGACAGTTCCACAGCTTGTTGACCGAAGACCTCCTTGAGATGGGAAAAGAGCGCGGAGACCGAGCCGGTGACTGGGGCGTTTGTTTCCTAAAAGGAATGTGCCTACTGAAGTGCTCGGCCGGCAAGCAGTGTGATAATAAACGCCACCTGGCCTCTCTCGTGTTGGAATAAGTGGAAGTTTGCTTCCATATAGAGAGAGCATCGTAACAGAAAACCGCTGCAATCCTCCACCGCGCCGCTGTATGACGCTGCTCGGGCCATGGGACGCGCAAAGACAGCTGAAGAAGTAAAAGGTGACACCGGTGATGGTGGGACGGTCGTGTTAGCCACTGGTGTTGCAGGTGTAGTGTCCTGGATCAGGGAGGACGTACAGCGTGAACCAAGTTGGTGAAGTGATAAGCGGTGCGGTCCCCACCTGTGTCCGGAGAGCTGTGCATTGGTCTTCTGTCAGACACAGACGAGGACACAGAGGTAACTGTAACATGAAACAGTTTATTAACAGAGGTTACGGACTCAGGCAGAACACAAAATGAATCTTGACACAGAGAAACCTTAACTGATGGATGACAGAACTTTCCTTTGTAGATGATGGAGACGAAGATGGAGAAGAAGACGATAATGGAGATGGAGACGACGAAGATGACGAACAGGTATGTCGACGGTAGTCATGGGGTGGTGATCGGTGCAAGACCAGACAAAGAGTGCTGTGAGAGGTGTGCTTATGTGTGGCTTTGGTGCTGATGTACAGGAGATCAGAATGCCGGTGATTATGAGCGAGTGGGCGTGGCATACATGTCCGTGTCCGATACTGCAGGAAGTGCAGTCGTGACACTACCAAAGCAAAGAGTCCACACTTCTTTGGATCCCTTTTTCCTCCATGTATCTGCATATTTCAGTGATTATACATGTGTTTTCTGTGCAATTCCCCTAAAGAGCCATAATACATGTGTCAAACTCCTGCCATAACCCTCAGTTAAATTATAAACAGTGTGCACCCTTCATTTAGTGTTCATAGCGGGAACTCTTGCGGCACTAATAAGGCTGTTCCCATAGAGATCCTGATCGTTGCCTGTCTGCCCATGGCTTGCATCTTACTGCAATTTATGATTTAATGGTTTCCACATTTCCAGGTTAATGTCCATTTGTCCTAGCGTGTATGCCTGCCGAAACGCAGCCCCGCCACAACATTTGAGTCGGGCAATTCGGTCTGGACTTGATCCATAGAGGAGTAATTATGCCCGAACAGAAACAGAAACTCATTAACGAGTAATCAAACAAATTACTGTTTTCCCCGCTACAACGTTGTTACCGTTCCTGAGAATAAAATTCAGCGTGACTATAGTTGAGCTCACTGAAGCGGTTTTCATGCGAACAGGCCCGCTCACTGTCAGCAGACCTGCAGCTGTGTATGCGTGTGTGTGTGTGTAACAAACATGCATCACACGTGCATGCGACCAGCGATCAGGAGTCAGAGCGATATCATGTCCAAGGACTTCAAAGGTAGCTTTCGCAAACTGGAAGTATAAGCACTACTTTTCCCTCGTTGAGGTGAAAGGTATGAATGTTTATGCAACGTGCAACTTATGCCCAGGAAGAAAGAACGCAAAAGATAACGTTCTTTTGCGTTCTCCACGTCGGTGAATGCAAAAGATAACGTGAGCTCCGCTACCCAAGGAGGAGACTGAGCCACTACATTAAAGCAACCAAAACTAGGTTTTTCTTCACCGCAAACTTTTGTCACTCAGAGGCAGAATTTAACAAAATATCAGAATTTTAATATCAAAATAAAATTCTTATTTTGAATTTATCAAAATATGGTCTGTGCAATAAATATTACAGTTCTAAACAATCTATTTTGTTTAATTGTTCTTTTATATTACTAATAATAACAATAATGTATTTAATTTGATAGGTGTCTCTCACATTGTCCCACAGCAACATTAAAATAGTGTAGATTAGTATACAATGTTGTATAATAATAATGTATTCTATTTAGTGTCCATTTAATTTATTTAACATTTATTATTGGGGCATCCAAGTTATTTTACATATTTGAACATTTGAAAAGTTACAAACACTTGTCTGTTCTACTCATTTCAACTGACTTATGAAAACTGGTTAAAAAAAATCTAAATTCTATGACTTAGAGCGACTTAAAAAAAAAAAAAAATTGGGGTAAAATGTGTGTTATTTTGGAAAGGTTACCTGCTAAAATTCGCCCCATGCCTCCATGCCTCGACGGGTCAGGGCTATTTTGGCAGCAAAAGGGGGACCAACACAATATTAGGAAGTTGTTGTGTGTTAGGTGTTATAAATGTCATAATGTTATGTCTGATCGGTGTATAATTGCATGCAGATATTGCTTTATAGTAGGGAGGTTAAGTGACTTTTGACTTCAAGTCATGATGCAAAGGTCCCCTTTGGTATGGAAGTACCTTAGGGTCATACAAATAAATTTATCCTAAGACACAAGTGAGATCACAATTTTTATCAAAAATAAACAGGTTTTTTCAAAAATGGCCGACAATGTGCCGAAAATACTCTAGAGCCCATATCTTTGCTTCTGTTATCGCTATAATGACACATTTGGTGTCAAAGTGTACATTTTTGGGGTCGGGGAATCCAATAAAATTGGTTTCAGGTTTAAAAAAACAAAATATTTCCCCATACTATGACAACTGGGGGTAAAAATGCACATTTCACATAAAAAATGATGTCATCAGAGTGACTTTTTAATTATATTTTCCTTCAAAAACTTTAATTTTGTATTTAAGCAGTGCAGCTACTTCTGTACATTACATTTGTCCTAAGTAGCATGAGATTTCGACCAGTCAGAAGTAGCCTATAGCAAATCAGTTCCTGCAACAACACATCCCATCTGCACCAGGAGCTGTGACAGCTGTTAAAGGTCAGAGGTGACAGGTTAACACTTTGAGGTTCGAATGACTTTCTTATTAAATAGAAACATGTTTTTAATGTTAGATAACTAATAACTAGCTAGCTAGTAACTAGTTAGCTTCATCATAACTGTATTAATTTTTATTGAAGCAAGCACATAGCCTACTAGTCCAGGCGTTTAAGGAAACAAGGGTGAACAAATTGCAACAGAATCAAACTCAACTGATTTTGTATCCTCAATATGTCCTGAGTAACAAAGAAAAAAAAAAGCCCAGAAGAATCCCATTAGGGGAAATTTCAGAAAAAGACCCAAATATAACATATTCATATGTCTATTCATTATTTTTCTCACATGAATAGGGTAAAACGTTTAACCTTAAGATATCGCCATGAAAATTATTGAATTGATTACTTATATCAAGACAAACAAAAAATGTATTACAAGTTTTTTTTAAATTGTTTGTTAACATGGACAAACAGTGCATAATCTTATTAGCACATCCTTGAGTTGCTCTGGGGTCAGTCAGATCAGACCACAACATCAGAAAGTTACTATGTCTAATTTCGAAACAATTGACCGTACAATTTTAGAAGAAATGGCACCTTAAAAAAAAATCAACCTGTGCCCTAGACACACTCCCCACTTCTTTTTTCAAAAGTGTGTTTAACTGTTTAGAAGCAGATCTCCTAGAAGTGATAAACTCTTCACTTCTCTATGGGACTTTTTCGCTTATATTACGCTTAATTCGCTTAAATACTGATACAGGCAAAACATCAATTCTGGTTCTACTCGACCTCAGTGCTGCATTCGACACTGTTGACCACACCATACTTCTAGACAGGCTGGAAAACTGGGTCGGGCTTTCTGGGATGGTCCTCAAATGGTTCAGATCATACTTAGAAGGGAGAGGTTATTATGTGAGTATAGGTGACCATAAGTCTGAGTGGACATCCATGACATGCGGAGTCCCACAAGGGTCAATTCTTGCACCACCTGTTTAACCTGTATATGCTGCCACTGAGCCAAATAATGAAGAAGAACAATATTGCTTACCACAGCTATGCTGACGACACCCAGCTCTACTTAGCACTGTCACCTAATGACTACAGCCCCATTGACTCGCTGTGCAAATGCATTGATGAAGTTAACAACTGGATGTGCCAAAACTATCTTCAGTTAAACAAAGACAAAACTGCAATCAATACATTTGGAAACAAAGATGAAATTCTCAAGGTGAACGCATATCTTGAGGCTAAAGGCCTGATAACAAAAAAATCAAGTCAGGAATCTTGGAGTGATTTTGGAGTCAGACCTGAGTTTCAGTAGTCATGTCAAAGCAATAACTAAAACAGCAAAATATATAGATATAATCATACAGAACGCTGCTGCCAGAATTCTGAGCAGAACCAGAAAATATGACCATATCACACCAGTCCTCAGGTCTTTACACTGGCTTCCAGTTACATCTAGGATCGATTTTAAAGTACTATTACTTGTTTATAAATCTCTCAATGAACTAGGACCTCAATACATTACAGATATGCTGATTAAATACAAACCCAACAGATCACTCAGATCAGCAGGATCAAGTCAGTTAGAAATACCAAGAGTTCACTTAAACCAAGGAGAGTCTGCCTTTAGCTATTATGCCAGCCGCAGTTGGAACCAGCTTCCTGAACAGATCAGATGTGCTCCAACAGTAGCCACATTCAAATCCAGACTCAAAACACATCTGTTCAGCTGTGCATTTACTGAATGAGCTCTGTGCCACTGTACGTCCAACTGATTGCACCCTATCTATGCATCATTTTTTTATTCTTTTATAACTGTTTTAGTTTACCTTTGTTCTTATCTTTGGTTATTATTATTTTATATATACACTACCCTAAAGGATTATTAGGAACACCTGTTCAATTTCTCATTAATGCAATTATCTAATCAACCAATCACATGGCAGTTGCTTCAATGCATTTAGGGGTGTGGTCCTGGTCAAGACAATCTCCTGAACTCCAAACTGAATGTCAGAATGGGAAAGAAAGGTGATTTAAGCCGTTTTGAGCGTGGCATGGTTGTTGGTGCCAGACGGGCCGGTCTGAGTATTTCACAGTCTGCTCAGTTACTGGGATTTTCACACACAACCATTTCTAGGGTTTACAAAGAATGGTGTGAAAAGGGAAGAACATCCAGTATGCGGCAGTCCTGTGGGAGAAAATGCCTTGTTGATGCTCGAGGTCAGAGGAGAATATGCCAACTGATTCAAGCTGATACACTGTTAAATGTCGCTGTAGATTTAGCAGCACATTACTGTAAAAACATACAGTACAATACTGCATTTTTATAATACAGTCATATACTGTAATTTGTATTGCATTCTGGGTAATTTTGTTTGAGCGGGAACATTTTACAGTATATTTTAGTGTTGCTGTAACTTAGCTGTAACTTGGCTGTAATATGCCAGGCAATAATACAGGACAGCTGTAAACAGCGAAAGTGCGCCCCTTGACTGACGTCAGAACACAACTTCTGGCAGCAGCTCACTCACGGATGTCTCAGTCGGGTGGATATCAGAACGTTTGGTAAGTTAATTTTTAATTTTATAATTAGGTTTCAGGATTTTACGCTTTAGTGTACATAGCTTTTAGTGTGTAAGTTTTAGTGACCGTTGCAAAAACACCGTTACAGAGTTAACTTCTTAGATGTGTATTTCCCCGCTGTCCCAGTGTTTTCACATATACCTCGGTGAATTGCCTGGTTTATTTCGACCAAACCAGACCCGGTGATTGTTAAAACGGTGGAAAGACAAATCGAGATTGTTTTTTTCTTTGTTTCTGTCGAGTTTTAATGTGACGTTAACCGTTAACCTAATGTTTGTGTGTTTTACGATAGATCATTTTAGTCTGTGAGTTAAGTTGCTGCATTTGCAAATGGAAGCTGGTATTGAATGATATTATGATAACAAAAACATAATCTATGTAGGGTTCCTTTCCGTAATGTCCGATCCGAGCCTGTCAGCAAGAAATTATTGTATTATAATAGACGTACATTGACTGCTCAAACTGCTAAAAAGATTAGCCTATCCCGGATAATGGCTGCAGACGGACTCGCGCTCTGAACCAATTTGAATAAGTTGTTTAGAAAAATACGTGAAAACAAGTCTTAAAAATACAGAACTTTCCTTTGTAAATATTTAAATAAATATGCAGTGGAAAATTATTTTAAGAGAGAAAAATATCACTGACAATATTTGTCGAGTTGTACTTGTTATACTCATTTTTTATGCACAGTAGTTATTTGATATTCTATACTTTGATTAATGTTGTTTTTAATGTGTTTAGGTCACTGCAACCCATGCATACATTGAGGCACAGCAGGGGATACCAGACACACCCAGGCTCATTATGCTTGGTAAGTAAAGTTATGTGGTTTTCAAGTAGCAATGTACTATAACAAACATATAAACATAATCATACACACTCTCACTCTCATAGACACTCACTCATACACCCACCCACCTCACTCACACATGCAAACACACTCATACATAATCATACACACTCTCACTCTCATAGACACTCACTCATACACCCACCCACCTCACTCACACATGCAAACACACTCATATACATAATCATACACACTCTCACTCTCATAGACACTCACTCATACACCCACTCACACATGCATACACACTCTCACTCTCATAGACACTCACTCATACACCCACTTACTCACACATGCAAACACACTCATATACATAATCATACACACTCACTCTCATAGACACTCACTCATACACCCACCCACCTCACTCACACATGCAAACACACTCATATACATAATCATACACACTTTCACTCTCATAGACACTCACTCATACACCCACCCACCTCACTCACACATGCAAACACACTCATATACATAATCATACACACTCTCACTCTCATAGACACTCACTCATACACCCACTCATACATGCATACACACTCTCACTCTCATAGACACTCACTCATACACCCACTTACTCACACATGCAAACACACTCATATACATAATCATACACACTCACTCTCATAGACACTCACTCATACACCCACTCACTCACACATGCAAACACACTCATATAGTACATTCACAAAATGTTTATACAGCTACACACTCATATACCCTGACACAGACACACTCATCCACTCACTCACACATACACAAACAAACATACTTATACACACTCTCACACATAAATATTTTGCATACACACACAGATATGTGTACAGCTACACACTCATATACACTCACACATACACACTCATACACACACTCACTCACACATACACATATACTGTACATACTCACTTACAGATTTTCGTACAGCTACACACTCACATACACACAAACAGTCTCATTACACACACACTCGTACATCCTCAGACAAACATACTCATACACACTCAAAGATGGTTTTACAGCCACACACACACACACACACACACACACACACACACACACACACACACACACACACACACACACACACACACACACAGCTGTATTAACATATGTATTTTCATTCACACACAACATTTTATTTACTGCACATACATATACTCAATGAATGTGTACAAATAGTAATATGTAAATTGTACCATTTAAGAATGGAGTGATGCTGTTTATGGACTTTGTTGAGATAAGGTTATTTTTAAAATAAAAGATTGTAGGTAATTAACATTGCATTCTTTCATTTTCGGGACATTCAATCATGACAGCATCCATTGAGGGAAATGCTCTCTTGACTAGAGCTTGTTCAGAGGCAAGTTAATTTCTTTCTGCATTTCACTTCTGTATTGTAATTAAATCAGGTGTGCAACAGTTTAGTAAGAATTTAAAGGTGGAGGATGGGAGGAATTTTATAAATCAAATTTATTGACTGGTATGATGTTGCTAACAGGTTCCTGAATCAACCCTGAAGATGGAAATGCCAGAGTTCTACTGCGACGGAGTCAGCAAGAGGACCAAGATGATGGTGCAGAGGAAGGTGACGGCCATCAACCCACATGTCAATAGTTTGAATGGAAAACTTCAAATTGAAGCCTACACCCACCAACCACTGTTAGTGGGACGCTTGTTGTTTTTGTTGGGTTTTTAGTTGTTGTTGCTCACCTGTCATTCTTTTACCCAACCCAATCCTCAAGTTCTGTTTTCTTGTATGTTTTTGTTTAATTTACATTTGTGCACACACAAAGGGATAGTTGACCCAAAAATTAAAATTCTGTTATCATTTACTTTTTCTTCAAGTTGTTTCAAACCTGTGTAAGTTTCTTTGATCTGTTGAACACAAAATAAGATATTTTAAAGAATGTTGGTAACCAGACAGTTGACGGCACCCATTGACTTCCATAGTTGTTTTTTTCCTACTATGGAAATCAATGGCTACTTTAACTGTCTGGTTACCAACATTCTTTAAAATATCTTATTTTGTGTTCAACAGATCAAAGAAACTTACACAGGTTTGAAACAACTTGAAGAAAAAGTAAATGATAGAATTTTAATTTTTTTGGGTTAACTATCCCTTTAACAGCCATACCTGTCAATTGCTGATGAACTTAACATGCAATGGTTTTAAATTAAATGGTTTTAACAGTTTGACTGAATAAAAACAATATTTTTGACAAGAACATTGTTTGGATTGTCTTTTGATTAGCAGGTATTCTGAAGTAGCATATTGTTATATTGCTTCCTATAGATGTATATACTGTAATAACTACATTTATTATATAATTCTAATATAATATTAGTAGTAGTAGTAGTCTTTATTTTGAAAAATAAAGTAATATTTAGCAGTAATGTATCAATATAGATATTACAGTACAATACCACATAATTACAGCATAAGCAAGCCAAAATGGCAAAAATACAGTAAAATACTGTTTTGTAAATTTACAGTAATATTTTTATGTACTGTAAATTGAATTACAGTACAGTTACTGTAAATCAAAAATACAGTAACTTGCTGGCAACCGTGCTGCCAGTAATGTACTGTAAAAATACAAGAAAATTGTTAACAGTGTAGAAGAGCAACTTTGACTGAAATAACCACTCGTTACTATACTAAAATGGCCGCCACAGTCACCAGATCTTAACCCAAAAAAACATCTTTGGGATGTGGTGGAACGGGAGATTCGTGCCCTAGATGTGCATCCCACATGCTCTCCTATCAATATGGGCCAACATTTCTAAAGAATGCTTTCAGCAGCTTGTTGATCAAGGCTACGTAGAATTAAGGCAGTTATGAAGGCGAAAGGGGATCAAACACAGTATTCGTGTGGTGTTCTTATAATCCTTTAGGTGAGTGTATATATCATCATTTTATTCTTTTTAATTCTCTTTGCAACTATATATTTCTATTTCTTATGCATCGGTTGATTATTATTTTTGGTTAGGGCTGTCTAACTGGAAGAGATTGGAAAAGGAGAGCAGTGTGCTTCGCTTCTTTCTGCTTGTGGTAGCAGAGAGTGTAAAGAAGCGGACTCAAGAAAGGGGAGGCCCTGCGGGGCATCGGTAACGTCCCCTACAGGAGGCCATCTTGGACCGACTTGTAACGTCCAGGAGACATTGTGAACCTGCTCCATCTCTTCCATCTCAGACAGGGGAACCAGAATTTAGAATCAGGTAGATAGGGATCTGTTTCTCACCATTATATTTTAATTGTATTATTATTATTTTCTCTTTACAACCATATTAATTGTCCTTGTTTTTATTTTATTTTTTTACACATGGTATTCTTATTTCTTATGCATATGTTATCACTGTTTTAATTAATTTCTATGTAAAGCACTTTGAATTGCCATTGTGTATGAAATGTGCTATACAAATAAAACTGCCTTGCCTTGTCTACAGATGTGCTAATTTGCATTAATACCCCAACAGATCTAAACATTGGGTACAGCGTTTTTAAAACATTCAGTCAGTCATTAATTCAAGGTCTGCTCAACTGTCAACTTTCGGATGAGATACATTTGATTATTCATTAAGAAATCATACCTGGTGATCAACTACAATTTATTGGGAACATCTGGGTGTGTGTTGAGCTGTTTTAAAACTATTTTTGGTGAAACAATGTCAAGTTTAGGATTAGAGAATAGTTTCATTAGATAGCTAACACGGCAATCAGCACCAAATAACTTGTTAGCTGTCTTAAGATATGGATGCATGGATTGTTGTAGGAATCACACAGCCATGTAGGCTATTTAATTCAAGTCATTAATCTCAAGTAAGGGATAATGTATAGCGAGGCAGTTGTTATAGCAAATATTAACCCCTTCAGGCTGATTCAAGACCCCTCCATGACTGATTGAATCTCTGAATGTTTTAAAAACGCTGTACGCATGTTTAGATCTGTTGTGGTATTTATTCAAATTAGCACATCTGTAATTAGATTATACACCGTTTGTCCATTTTAACAAAACAAAAAAACTTGTAATACATTTTTTGTTTGTCTTGATATAAGTAATCAATTCAAAAATTTTCATGGCGATATCTAAAGGTTAAACATTTTACCCTATTCATGTGAGAAAAATAATGAATAGACATATGAATATGTTATATTTGGGTCTTTTTCTGAAATTTCCCCTAATGGGATTCTTCTGGGCTTTTTTTTTTCTTTCTTACTCAGGACATATTGAGGATACAAAATAAGTTGAGTTTGATTCTGTTGCAATTTGTTCACCCTTGTTTCCTTAAACGCCTGGACTAGTAGGCTATGTGCTTGCTTCAATAAAAATTAATACAGTTATGATGAAGCTAACTAGTTACTAGCTAGCTAGTTATTAGTTATCTAACATTAAAAACATGTTTCTATTTAATAAGAAAGTCATTCGAACCTCAAAGTGTTAACCTGTCACCTCTGACCTTTAACAGCTGTCACAGCTCCTGGTGCAGATGGGATGTGTTGTTGCAGGAACTAATTTGCTATAGGCTACTTCTGACTGGTCGAAATCTCATGCTACTTAGGACAAATGTAATGTACAGAAGTAGCTGCACTGCTTAAATACAAAATTAAAGTTTTTGAAGGAAAATATAATTAAAAAGTCACTCTGATGACATCATTTTTTATGTGAAATGTGCATTTTTACCCCTAGTTGTCATAGTATGGGGAAATATTTTGTTTTTTTAAACCTGAAACCAATTTTATTGGATTCCCCGACCCCAAAAATGTACACTTTGACACCAAATGTGTCATTATAGCGATAACAGAAGCAAAGATATGGGCTCTAGAGTATTTTCGGCACATTGTCGGCCATTTTTGAAAAAACCTGTTTATTTTTGATAAAAATTGTGATCTCACTTGTGTCTTAGGATAAATTTATTTGTATGACCCTGAGGTACTTCCATACCAAAGGGGACCTTTGCATCATGACTTGAAGTCAAAGGCCTATTTTTTGGGATTAACCTCCCTACTATTAATAAATTATTTTAAAAAGTTTTTTAAGGATGAATTCCTTAGTGCCTGGTTCACTCAGAAACAAGGTAAAATAACTTATTATGCCTTTTACGTTTTCTTTCTGCTATTCTTTTTTATTATTGCCTTTTCCCCCTGAACTGCAGTTATTTTCACAAAACTAAGCACCCTGTAAATCAGGAAAAACATCTTGTGCACCTCCTTGAGTCCCTCAAGTGCTGCCTGTTCTCTCACACTGGCAGCAGATGTAGTACAGGACGTATGTGTAGTGGTGTGTGAACAGGCTCAAGTACCCAGCAGCAGAGAGCCTGCTCGAGTGGAGGGTGGAGGAAAAGAAACAGATCAGTTGGCATGAAGCTGTGACACCAAGAGGAATATCCGGTTTAATGAATGAACCTCCTCATTAGTTTGACGACATATGCCAGAGGCACTGTCGTAAGTGAGGTTGTTTTCACTCGTTTTATTACATATGAAAAGCATACAGAGAATCATTAAACCTGACTGTCACAGGTAGCATTTGCATTTTTGATATCTATGTCTCTCTGAAAAGCCTCGCCAGCCAGAACACCATAATAATCAAAAGACAGCCAAAGGCAAGAATTTCACAGAGCTTGTGATAAAAGAAAAGGTGTGTATGCGTTTCTGAGAGATTAAAGGCGCAAAGTCACCTTGGATTTGCCAAGTAAGACATGTTCCTGGTTACTTAATCCTAACTCAACCGTAAACCAAACTGTACACAACTGTTTTGGCTGTACATCAACAAAAGTTATAGTCCAGCTAAAGTAAGTTTTTGATTGATTAATTTCCGTTGTAGTAGATAGTTTTGCTATTTACTTTGGGACCACTTACACAAAACCATTTTTGTCCAAAAAAGAAATGTGTTTTGGCCATTCATCAGCATGTCAACAGCTCTTTCAGTCATGTCCCCGGGCCCTGCTCGCTTCTCCCACATCTCTCACTCGTCCACCTCGCCAAAACGTGGATCTGACCTGCATCTCATTTTCTCTCTTTACATTAATTTAAGACTGAACTTATTATGAGGATACTCAACAAAACGGACATTTGTGTATGTCACTACATTCACAGAATAGTGCATTCTCAATTGTCTTGTCATGCTTGAATCGTTTAAAAGCATTTGTATGAATAAGAGCTTAATTATATGTAATGCTATAGCCAAAGTATGACAGAAAAAAAATGGATGCTGCGTTAATTGGGTTACATATTGTTAACGTGTTAAACTGAAGAATTTGCACGCATTAACATTGACAGCATTAATCTGTCTTAATTTTTCTTCACCCTGGAACACCCAGCCCCTATCTGTAGGTGTGTGTTCTGTAGTGTTTTCCGCGGGTATTGTGTTCGGATAAAAAAGTGCTCAGGCGTCAGATTGGCTGAGGTCGTTGCGGTTGCTCTAGGGGCTCTGCCTGGTGAAGTGTGACAGTTAAAGCTGTCAACAGGATAAAGACACAGTAGCTGAGCTGAGAGATTGACCTGACGGACAGCCATACACTCAACAGAGTTGATCTTGATCCAATCAAACCAGAGATTTGTTAAATAATTGTTAATTCTCCTCACCCTGACTGAGAACGAGAAACTGGTGGCATCATTCATTAACCAATGCTTCAACGGAAGGTGATTTTATGTAGCCAAATTTCTTAACCTTTTGATACCTTATAAGTTTCAATACAATATGTCAGTTCCAAAACTTAATGAGCTGCCTATATGGAAGCAGCAATTTAAGCATCATAAACTGTTAAGTGTAGCCACTTAAATAATGCTGCCTTCTCTCTATGTTTAGATTATTAAGCAGCACTGTATGTATCTTTAAAGGAGAGGACAATCCTGTAATGCATTGTGACAAGCTCAGTGAAAATCTATGGTGGCAGTTGTTTATAAACAATTAAAAAAAAAAACTTTTACTTTTCTCTTCTTGTGTCTTAACTTGGATCTAAATCTTAAAAGGGATTGATTACCCCATCATAGTGATTACTATTATTGATTACCCCATCCAAATCTAAGTTACTTTCTTCTGTGGAACACAAAAGAAGATAATTTGAAAATGTTGGTAACCAAACAGTTTAGCTACACTACAGTTCGGGAAAAAAGAAAAAAAAGAAAAAAAAGAGATCACTTAACATTGAGAAATCAATGTTTAGTGGTCTCTTAATTTTTTTTCAGAGCTGTATATTGCCAAAAGTTTTGGGATGCCTGCCTTTACATGAACTTTAATGTAATCTCATTCTTAATCTGTAGTGATTAATATGGAGTTGGCCCACCCATTTGCAGCTATAACAGCTTCAACTCTTCTGGGAAGGATTTCCACAAGGTTTAGGAGTATGTTTATGGGATTTTTTTTAGTCCATCACAGTACCACATTTGAATTCACTGAGCTCCTGAGAGTGACCCCTTCTTTCACAAATGTTTGTCCAAGCATGCCCAGGTGCTTGATGTTATACACCTGTGGCCCAATACTTTTGGAAATATAGTGCATGTTGAGCTGTTACCTATGTAGAGTGTAGACATTCCAGGGCTGCATTTCCCAAAGGTATCCAAGCCTAAGTAAATCGTAGAGATCATTATTGCCAATGGTCTATCTATACTATCTATCTACTAGGCAGTTGCATGGGCGTAGATTACGTGGGGGACCGTCACTTTTAATAAAATGAATTTTCGTCCCCCGCACTTTTACTGGTTCTCACCGATCCCAGTCGACCCGCTCCGTGCGGGATTCGAACCGGTGAAGCAGTCGATTCTGTTCCCTTAAGCTTGGAACATACTCTGCAAGAACAAAGAAATTTGTTCGTTTTCTCGAAGCGGCAAGAACAAGAACAAAGTTCGTTCTGGCCAGTGCATTCTACTTCATGACGAAAGCAGGTGCCGATCATCTACGTTTCTCCGCATTAATCACACCCACTTTAAATGTATGACCAATCACACAATAGTTCTCAGACACCCGCAAGAAAAAAGTTCTGCTCAGGCGATGTGTCGAGAACAAGCTGCGAGAACTCCCAAACCTGGGCTGTAAGAACAAAATAACGTCATTTTGTTCTCTCAGCACTGGGAGCGAGAACTTTTTTCTCTGTTCTTGCGGAGTATGTTGCAGCCTTTAGGAATGTCTGTTTCCCTTTACGCAAACACACAGCAGTCACTCGTAGTTGTCGAGTTACCATGCGTACCGTTAGAAATAACGTGAACACGAAGCACAACTGGATGTACGGCAAGCCGAAAGGTTAAACAATTTTTTTTTTAACTTGTTTTTAGAAGTGCATCTTAACCCTGCTTATTTCTTGTCAATTTTAAAATGTATTATCGATTTCAATGTATTGTTTACTAAGGCTTTGGTTAGATGGTCACAGGTGTTCGTCACATTTTACATTTTGACATTTGGAAGTAGCGCCAACACTTTTGGCCTTTTTCGCTTTCCGTACACCCAGCTATAGGTGCTTCTGCATCCGCTATCAACAGACATGCCTCTTTGAGGGGGAACAGGAATTCCGGAAGGGAACAGAATCGACTGCTTCACCGGTGTTACCTGCGCGGTGGCGAGCGCGGTGGCGAGCGAGTTAACAGCGACGCTAAAGACAGCTTTCTCTAAACTTGGTTGATAGCGCGCTTCTTGAGGTCACGGTCAAACGTAGAAACCAATGTGAACACATCAAGATTTAAACTCAGAGACAAAAAATTATCTATGCATGACCTGTCATTTTATTCGCATCTAAATATGAGGAGGGCTCTCTCACTGTTGTGTCAAGTCATGATTACAAGTACTGAGCACTTAAGCCTAAATTCATTCAGGGCACTCAAAGCACTCCCAAACTGCAGGGGGCAACCATGCAACCAGAGCTGTTGGAACCAACTTACAGGAAGTGCTCTGGGGGACCATATTAACTGTGCACCCACAAGGAGAGCATGTGCATGGCATTGAGATGCTTGGTAAAAGCTTGCTTGGTTCTCTTACTCATTCGTAAAAGGAGATACTAATGACCACAGCTCCTGATCATCCGAAGACGCAACTGGTAGGACAGAATGTGATGGAATGTGTTGAAATCTGTTAAATTCATGCTTTTATATTACGTTTGGTTTGGTTGTAAAATACAATTTAATTTAAATAGTGAATACTTTATTATGTGAACATAGTACTTGAAGGTTTAAACATGTGCATTGTTGAATTTAGATAAGTTTAATCATGGTATTGATTGTTAACTATTAAGAAATCCCAGGTTAATCCAAATGACTAAATGATTTTTTGGTTCGGTTTGAGGATTCAGTAACATTTATTTGTACTTATTTTGAGAAAGTGAAATTGAGATTTATTTGTAACTAATTCATGGTTTTGTCTGTGTATTTTAAAGGTTATCAACCTATTCTGTTCCATCCTTATGAGAATAAAAAATCATAAAGTGAACAGTTTTGAGTTGTCCTTTGCGTTCATCAAGGAAAAAGCAGTTTTCAAGTTTCTGCAGAGCTGTGGTCAGCCATAAAAAGCACACACAACTTGACAGTTGATAACCAGCGTGGCAGTGAGAACAAGGATCAAAGGCCTGAAGTCAAGCTGTCGACGCAAGGGAAGAATTAACTGTAAAACTCTTCACCATGGCAAAGGAAACTCTTGGGAAAACAGTCAAGCAACTGAAGCAAGAGTGGACCGTAGCTAAATCTGCTTTCACCAAGCAAGCAAACTACCTGAGCAAAGCTGCAGCAGATATGATTAAGCATGAACTACAAGAGGAGTTCAGCAAGCTCAGTTCCCTGGCGAGGAATGTCAGCGATGCAAATGAGGACTACGCGGCTGGCCTACTGGCTGAAGCAGGAACTAAGGAAGAGGAAAAGGTCAAGCTTGACAAGCACCAGCAGGCTGATCTTGAAAGCATGATTGAAGAGTGCAACATGAAACTAGAGGACATCTGTGAGGCAGTCCGATTCAACCTCTGGTCAAGATATGGTAAAGAGGAGGTAGACTTTGCAGCTCAAGAAGCGGAGAAAGCTTGTGACAGAGCCACAGAAATCCCTGTTACTGCTATCAACAGAGACGGCTATGAATTACAGCTGGAAAGAGCAAGGAAGCTAATCCATGATGCAAGTGAAAGCCTGAAAGACTGGGAAAAATGGATCCCACATAGTGAGACTGCAGACTTGAAAAGCAGAGTAAAAGATCTGAAAATATTCGGCAGCAACCTCGAGGCCAGAAGAGCAGAATTCCTCACCGCACAGAAAATTGCAGAAGAGGAAAGAAGACAGACAGAGCCTCAACCGACAGCAGTTCCACAACCAGTGGTGAGAATAAAGCCAACCAGTCTACCTAAATTCACTGGGTTTAGGAGGAATTTCCACAGATGGAGGAAAGACTGGGAGAGCCTGCAAAAGCAGGGAGAGCCGACTGGTTCAGTGGAAGTGAAGAAGTTTCAACTCCTTGACAGTGTGGACGAGAGAATATGTAGAGACCTGCGCCTGTCAACATACAACAGTGCTGAAGACATATTTAGAGTACTCCAAAACAGGTATGGAAACAAGCCAACAATTGCCTTGGAGATAATTGAGGACCTGGAGAGGATCCCTCCTTTGAAGTCATGCCAACCAAGGAAGGTAATTGACCTAATTCAAGCAGTGGAAAAGGCCCTGAATGACCTCACAGAGCTTGAAAGCATTGGAGCCATAAGGAATCCCCTTGTCATCAGATCCATAGAGAGTAAGCTGCCAGATAACATGAAGAGGGACTGGGTGACTTTCATGGTCAATCCAAGAAATGGAGTTACACCTGACAATCACTTCGACAGCCTTTTAAATTTTTTAAAGACACAAGAGGACATTCTAGAGAGACTAGACCAGTTGGGTGTAAGTGAAAAACCTGAAAAGAAAGCTACGTACCCGGAGAAGCGGTATGCCTTCACAAGGTCCACAAGAAAGGGAGGATGCGTTGTGTGTGGAGATGAAAAGCACCGTGATAAGATCTTCTTTTGTAAGCAGTTCAAAGAGCTAAAGCCTGGTGAGAAGCTGAATGCTGTCGAAAGGCTGGAAGCATGCAGAAGATGCCTCAGATGTCATGGAGAGGATGATGAATGTACGGACACTTACCTGTGCAGAAACAGAGACTGCAGGCGAGGAAGCTCCTCGGATCACCATTTCTTTCTCTGCCTTAAAGGAGGGGTCAAGGGGAAGGAACACATGAAAGTGGAAAAACCCAGCACCAGAAGGCAAACATTCACAGAGGAGCAAGAGAAATTAATATGTGATCTTACCCCAGACATGGCAGAAAAATTCAGGAAAGCTTTCACCAACATGGCTGCAAAATCACACTGCACTGGAAGAAGCCTTCCTGGAGTGATGGACTCAAGCACATGTGAATTACCAGTTATTCTTATGCTTCTCGAAGTAACCACCAACGCAGGGCAGAAAATTGGAACTCTCATTGACTTAGCTTCAGACACCAACTACATCACTCACATAGCTGCCAGGAGACTGAAGCTTCGAAGTGAAAAGATCACGCTCGTCGTCCATGGAGTTGGAGGCATGGCAATGAAGGTAAAGACCAAAAGATACTTACTCAAGGTAAGAGTCAAGACACCTAGAGGCACGGAAAGAGCTCATGAAATGATCTGTTATGGGTTGGATGAAATTGCACAAGTTCACAGAGTAATCAATGCACAACAACTCAAGAAGTTTTTCCCTGATACCAACCTGGAAGATCTTCACAGACCAGAACATGTTGAGCTTCTTATAAGCCACCGTGAAGGAAGACTTGCTCCACAGAGAGTAAAGGTAGTAGGAGATCTTGTCCTGTGGGAAAGCCCTTTAGGAAAGATCATTGGTGGAGCACATCCAGACCTCTGTGAAGTAGTGGACATGGCCCTGCACAATTCTGAAACTCATTTTGCACGATCAATGAGAATCACAGCAGTGAAGTATCAAGAAATTGCTCAGATGCAAGAATCGAGAGCTGAAACCAGAACAACTGTTATTGGCAGAGAGTTCTTGGACTGGTGGAAGTGGGACAGCATTGGTGCGGCCTGCGAACCCATGTGTGGAGGATGTCGTTGTGGTAACTGTCAACCAGGAGGCAAAGACATGACTCTTAGTGAAGAAAGAGAGCTTGAGATAATCAGGCAAGGCCTCAGGTATGTGGAGTCAGATGAGCATAGTCAGGAGCCTCACTGGGACACAAAATACCCTTGGATTGAAGATCCAAGTTCCCTGCCCAACAACAGAAGCGCAGTGGAAGCCACGTTTCTGAGGACGGAAAAACAGCTCGAGAGAACCAGATTGGCGTGCAGCATACACAACTCAAGTCCATGAGATGGTGGAAAGGAAGGCAGCAAAGAAACTCACTAGAAAGAACATTACTGACTGGAAAGGTCCAGTATGGTACATCAGTCACTTGATAGCACCAAACCCACACTCTGTAACAACACCTGTCCGACTGGTATGGAACAGCAGCCAGAGGTTTAGAGGAATCAGCATGAATGACCTTCTCCTGAAAGGACCTGATGTACTTAATCCCATTCGAGCAGTACTGCTAAGGTTCAGGAGAGGAATCCATGCTGCTATCGGCGACATCAAAAAGATGTATAATTCAGTGTGGCTTGAAGACCTGGAGATGCACCTCCATAGATTTCTCTGGAGAGACAGTGAAGATGGAGAAATTGAGGAATATGCCATCACCAGGGTCAATATTGGCGATCGACCAGCAGGGTGCATTGCACAACTAGCCATGAGAGAGACAGCGAAGTTGCCCATGTTCACTCATCTGAAAGAGGAACAGAGAGTCCTTGAAGAAGATTCCTATGTAGACGACATCCTTACATCCCACAATGACCTGGAAAAACTCGACGGGACAACCAAAAAAGTAGAAGAAATTCTGAAGGCAGGTGGATTCCTCCTCAAGCCGTGGGTCCGATCAGGCCAAAGTGGGAGGCAAACATATGCATCAGAATATCCAGATGAAATCTCCATCCTCCCCAATCAACTAAGAGAAGGAGACAACAGAGCGCTTGGAGTTGGGTACTTAGTCGAAAAAGACAAACTGTACCTCATGACCTCAATAAACTTCTCAAAGAGAAAAAAGAAGATGAGGATCAGTCAAAATCTCTTTGGACAGGAAGTGAGAAGTAAAACTACAAATCCACTGACTAGAAGACAACTGCTCAGCCAAGTAGCAAGTTTGTATGACCCAATAGGCCTTGCAACACCTGCCAAACAGAAAGGAGCCATTTTAGTCAGAAAAGCATTTCAAGAAACTGGAGGCAAAACTCTAACAAGAGACACGTGGGACACTCCTCTGTCTGAGAAACTTAGAGAAGAAGCCATCCACCTGTTTGAGGAATACACACGCCTCAACCAAATTACCTTCCATAGAAGCCTTACTCCAGTCAAAAGGATTGGAGAACCCTGGGGAATAACATTCCCAGATGGGAGTGACCAGAGTTATGGAGCTGTGGCATACTTCAGATGGCAGACAGAGCAAGGCATCCTAGTTCGACTTGTTGAGTCCAAAGCCAAGCTTACACCACTTGACCAAAAGGGAGAACCAGTGAAGGCTGAGCTCTGTGGTGGTGTGTTCGCTGCAAGACTCAGGAAATACATTGAAAAGCACATTCGGATGCAAGTAGAACGTTGGCTCCATCTGCTAGATAGTCAAACTGTGCTGGGTGCAATCCAAAGAGACCGTTATGGGTACCAGACCTTTTTTGCAAACAGAGTGGGAGAGATCCAGAAGTCCACATCAGTTGAGGACTGGAGATGGATTCCAGGTGAGCAAAACATTGCTGACCTCACGACAAGAGGAGCAACCCCAGAGGACCTCATAGAGAACTCTGTGTGGCAAAATGGCCCAGAGTTTTTGAAACGACCTGTAGAAGATTGGCCGACAAAGTCAGCCAAAGATGTCGCTGCAGATGCAAGAGAAGGTATAAACAAGCTCCAAAGAAAATGTTTTACAGCAGCACTGACCCGAGCACAGGTGGGGAAAAAGCCCCAACATGCGCCACATAGCACTACAATACCAAAATCTCCAACCTCTGACCAAAATAGACCTGCAAAGCAGCCCTAGCGGAAGCGGGCCCCAAATCCAAGTCCGGAGACTACCTTCTGGTTCTTCAGTGGGGAAGATCCTTAACATCAGTAAATTCAGCAGTTTAACCAAATTGATAAGAGTCACTGCCTGGGTGTGGAGAGCTGCCACAAAGTGGAAAGGAATGCTGGCCAAGACCACCTCCACGAGCAAGCCGAAGAAGAAGATTTCTTCAGCTCTTGAGATCAAGTCCAGAGTAAAGGAAGCTACACTTACCATCATAGAGTGTGAAGATGCACTCAGGGATCTCTTCCTTGTGGCTCAAAAGGAGGTAACCTTGCCAGACACCACACTCAGCAGGCTCGCTGTGGTCAAGGAGGAAAACACTGGACTTTTGCTTTGTGGAGGAAGATTCCAAATCTTTAATGAAGAAAAAACTGCAGTACCAATCTTGCCCTGCACATCATGGGTATCTACTCTTCTAGCTCAAGAAGCCCACAGGGCAAACCATGAAGATATCGCAGGCACACTCCTCCGGATGAGAAGGAAAGCATTGGTGGTAAGAGGCCGGAAACTAGCTCAGAAGATTGTTGATAATTGTGTGACATGCAGGAAACTTAAGGCCCGAAGATGCCAACAGATCATGAGTGACCTTCCATTTGGAGAGAATAACACCAGCCAATCCATTTGAGTACACAACAGTGGACTTATTTGGACCTTATGAAGTGAAGGATGAGGTGAGGAAAAAAGTGAAACTCAAGGTGTGGGGAGTTGTCTTTTGCTGCATGGTGTCAAGAGCTATGCACACAGACCTTGTCAGTGACCAGTCAGCTGAAGGCTTCCTGTTAGCCTACCAAAGATTTACAGCACTGAGAGGGCATCCGAGGAAATTGTGGTTGGATCCTGGAAAAAACTTTATTGGAGCCAGACCTGCCCTCGAAGAGCTCTACATGTTTCTGGACCGACTGGAGAAATCAAAGCTTAAAAACGAAGTTTCCAAGCATGGCACAGAATGGAGCTGGAAGATTCATCCAGCAGACTCGCCTCACAGAAACGGAGCTGCTGAAGCTGCTGTCCGGACTGTGAAGAGAGCTTTACAAAATCTGGGAGGTAATGGAGTCTTCACATGGGGGGAATTTCAAACTTTCCTTTTTATGGCTTCCAACCTCCCCAATGAACGGCCTATTGATGCGAGGACTCGGAGCAGGGAGGACTGTGTAGAATACATAAGCCCAAATTCACTTCTTCTCGGTAGAACTGGACCCAGAGGAGATCCAGGAACCTTTGACTTTGAAGGCTACTCTTACAAGAGATTAAGAACCATCCAAACAGAAGTTGACAGGTTCTGGAGAAAATGGAGTCAGTTAGCCGGACCAAACCTGTTTGTCCGGACTAAGTGGCACACAACTCACAGGAATGTGGCAATTGGAGATGTTGTCTGGATGGCTGACCAGAACGCCTTGAGAGGTCAGTTCAGGCTTGCCAGAGTCATTGACGTTAACACTGACAATTAAGGAATTGTGAGGGATGTACATCTCCGATCCTTCCCCAGCTACTCAGTCCCAACTGTGAAGCCCACTAAAAAGATGAAAGAACATTCAATCAAGATACCTGCAACAGTTCTTCACAGGGATGTCAGACGGATAGTTGTCTTGCTTCCAGTAGAAGAGCAGCAACGTGATCAAATAGAGAGTAACTAAATTGAACATCACAGTACTGCGTGACCTCCTTGGGTTTAAGAACCAGGAGGTCAAGTGGGAGGTGTTTGGTCAAGTCATGATTACAAGTACTGAGCACTTAAGCCTAAATTCATTCAGGGCACTCAAAGCACTCCCAAACTTCAGGGGGCAACCATGCAACCAGAGCTGTTGGAACCAACTTACAGGAAGTGCTCTGGGGGACCATATTAACTGTGCACCCACAAGGAGAGCATGTGCATGGCATTGAGATGCTTGGTAAAAGCTTGCTTGGTTCTCTTACTCATTCGTAAAAGGAGATACTAATGACCACAGCTCCTGATCATCCGAAGACGCAACTGGTAGGACAGAATGTGATGGAATGTGTTGAAATCTGTTAAATTCATGCTTTTATATTACGTTTGGTTTGGTTGTAAAATACAATTTAATTTAAATAGTGAATACTTTATTATGTGAACATAGTACTTGAAGGTTTAAACATGTGCATTGTTGAATTTAGATAAGTTTAATCATGGTATTGATTGTTAACTATTAAGAAATCCCAGGTTAATCCAAATGACTAAATGATTTTTTGGTTTGGTTTGAGGATTCAGTAACATTTATTTGTACTTATTTTGAGAAAGTGAAATTGAGATTTATTTGTAACTAATTCATGGTTTTGTCTGTGTATTTTAAAGGTTATCAACCTATTCTGTTCCATCCTTATGAGAATAAAAAATCATAAAGTGAACAGTTTTGAGTTGTCCTTTGCGTTCATCAAGGAAAAAGCAGTTTTCAAGTTTCTGCAGAGCTGTGGTCAGCCATAAAAAGCACACACAACTTGACACTCACAGAAAGTCCAAAAGCGGATTCGTAGAGGTAATACGCAGTCACGCTGGAGCTGCAGCTGAAGGAAAACAACAGTTATGAGTGATGAAACGTGACAACGACAATCAGACCATTGCGACAATATATGCTTTATGTGTGTTTTTCAAGCCTTTTCAATGTAGGCTATTTATTGACAAAAGTATCATATGAATAATGCATGTTTTTTAATGTGTAGTATCTTCTGCTCACCAAGGCTGCATTTATTTAATCAAAAATAGTTAAAACAGTAATATTGTGAAATATTATTACAAATTAAATTTTTCAAATCAAACTTTTTCCTATGTGAATATATTCCTGTGATCAAAGCTGAATGTATTATCATTTCTCCAGTCTTCAGTGTCATATGATCCTTCACTAATAACTCTCATATGATGATTTAATAATCAAGAAACATTAATGATTATGATCTGTGTTGATGTTGAATGTTGTGGAAACCATGATACATTTTATTTTTCAGGATTCGTTGATGAATAAAAAGTTCCAATATCACTTGTGATTAATTTAATGCATGTCTGATCAATAAAAGTATTAATTTCTCTCTCTCTTTTTTTTTATTTTACCACAGATGTTTAGATGGTTTCCACAAAAATAAAGCATCACCATGAGCAGCACAACTGATAATAATCATAAATGTGTGTTGATCATCAAATCCTCATATGAGAATGATTAGTGAAGGATCATGTGACAGTGAAGACTGGAGTAATGATGATAAATTCAGCTTTGATCACAGGAATAAATTGCACTTTACTATATATTCACACAGAGAACAGCTGGTTTACATCAGAATAATTTTTTTAATACATTGCATAAAATCTATGGAGACTTAATGCACAAGTGTTTGTAGTATATAAACCAATCATAAAATTGGCATAAAATATAGGAGAAAATATTATAGATATGAGAGGTTATTGTTCAGCAGTGTATTTGATATCTTACCAAATTAAAAGCAAGAGATGCGATAAATTATATCGGTCAAAAAAAAAATTCTGTCCCCCTCACTTCTGAAAAGATGGCTACGCCCCTGGGCAGTTGCTTATTTAGTTCACTAGATTTTGTGACAGTGCACAACATCTTGTATCTTTTATGGGCTGCACAGTTGTTACATGTTTGCGATGCCTTACACCATAATAGCTAATTGAGTTTCCCAACTAAAGTGCTAACCAACTCCTCTAATCTTCTGGGACCGGCAGATAATTAAGTCAAACAGTCCACTCAATTATACATTCTCAAGTGTATTCAGACACTCACACACATACCCCTAAATTATTTCAGTAGAAACTGTTCAGTCAGTGTTACACTTTTTCTCCCCTTAAGACAAAAACATAATTAGGCACCGTTGTTTATTGCTCTTGCACTGCAGAAAATACTTATCTGATTACACTTAACTTCAAAGGGGATCATTTAATATATTATTTTTAACAGGGCTTTATATAGCGAGTGGTTGAGGGCACCTAATTGTCTTCCAAATCTAAACTGAACCTGAACTGAACTTAGACGTAAATGAAACCTGTGGCTGATGACTGTTGCACTGCGGATGCTGGCAGCACATGTCTGTTGATGACTGTTTTGAGTGCTCAGTAATAAATACAATGCGTTGGTGGAGGCTGCAATTTAATACCTGTGTCCAAAACACAATGAGTTTGATCCATCACAGAAAGAGATGGATGATGGAGGCTGGAGGGGGAGAATTAGTTAGGTGGGGGTTGAAAAGCACTGCGTGAACCCCTCGCTGTGTTTACTCTACGGGAATAATGAACCCGCTGTTTCCAGAATGCTCTCAGTGGTTCATAAAGTGTTGTTGATCATCTCTCCCACTGATAGTGTGAGTGTTTTCGGTCCTTACCTGGCCTCTCTGACCTGTCTTTTCTCTCCTCCCTCATCACTCATCCACTCTGTCTCTCCACAGCTAAAGAGCAGATGGATGAAGGAAATGCAAGAGGGCTTGTGATTGGAGTAGGAAAGCTATAGGCAAGGTTGTTGCAATTTACTCCTATTATTATCTTTAAAGGTGCACTATATAGTATTTTCGCAGTAAAATATCCAAAAACCACTAGGCCAGTGTTATATATTTTGTTTAGTTGAGTACTTACATATCCCAAATGTTTCCAACTATTTGTAAATTGTGAGAAAATTGCTATTTAAACCAATGACCCGGGACGTGTCAGCATAGCGTTTGAAGGAGTCGCTTGTCAATCGCGTCATATCTGCGCTACCCTCGGTTTTATTCTGCAGAAGTGCTTTTCTCTTAGCAGTGTGAACATGTTCCAGCAGCGCCGAGGGAACGCACAGTGTAACGTCATAACATCGTTTTAAACACACTTAAATGTATCTAATATAATAAACAGAGCTGCTTTACCTTATAATCATGACCGGAAAAAGCGGAAGTGCAGGTGCCCGGCGACTGTGTTCCGTCCCGTCATAATAAAAGTCCCGGTGTTTGCGAGCCGTGTGTTTGTATAACAATCGCTCCAGCTGCCGTGCTCAGCTCCATAACACTCGGTCCTGCTCTGCTTTACACTATAGTAACATTAATAACCGCATCCATGAACATGATTTCTGCCCGAGTCCTATTTTCCACCGGCTGTGAGGTGAAGACCACATGTCCCAAGATACTGTGCTCACACTTGGCGTCATCAAACTACACCTTTGTTTAGAATAGGCGCCGTCCAGTGGATGGAAATTTGCATAGTGCACCTTTAATAGAGCTATTCCGATATTCCTAAAACCAGGAAGATAATTTGTGTTTTCAAAAATAGGGGTTAACATTCAGAGTTTAACATTTTAGATTATTGTATAAATAATAATAATAATAATAATAATAATAATAATAATAATAATAATAATAATAATAATAATAATAATAATAATAATAAAAAAGTCCAACTTTAATGTGATTTTTGAAACCATTGTGTACTTCGAAAATGTAAGTTAATAAAGGAAATTGTAAACTACTAATTCACTTTGTGTGGTAACATTTAAATGATTAGTTCACTTCAAAATTAAAATGTCCTGATAATTTACTCACCCCCATCTCATCTAAGATATTCATGTCTTTCTTTCAGAGGGCTCTACAAGACTCGCTGTGGAATAGGCTCTTATAGTGAAACCAACAGTAATTTTCTAAAAAAAATTATTAAAGAATTATTCTTTTTTACCTAAATGCAAAAAACCTCTAAAGCCCTCTGAAACTGCATTGATTTGGACTTTCAACCTGTTGGTTTCCATTGAAAACCACTATGTGAAGAAAAATCCTGGTATGTTTTCCTCAAAAAATTTAATTTCTTTTCAAATGAAAAAAGAAAGACATGAACATCTTGAATGAGAAGGGGGTGAGTACATTATCAGAAAATTTTAATTTTGAAGTGAACTAATCCTTTAATTATTAAAAATAATGGTTGGGGGAGGGCGGGGGCAACGGAAAGGTTCCATGGATGTTAAATGTGCTTCGATGCAAATAAAGATAGACTTTGTGTAGCTGTTATGGTGCAAAATAATTCACCTATTCTTGCTTGAACGAGAACAGATGTTTTACGGCGTTTGTTTTGAGCATATGCTCAAATTCAGCTTTCAATCAAGCACAGCTCAGATTGTGTTACTCACGCATCAGACGTGAGCCTTGAGCTCCAGCGGGGAGTAAACAAAGACAAATCAAAAAGAGAAATGCCTCAAAGCATGAAATCCAACAATAGAAATCCCCTGAAATTTGCACTGTTCTCTATCGATCTCACAATGCTACATGAGTGACGGCGTGTTTAAAAATTCATTAGCATTTGTGGTATATGTGCTGAAGGGCCCCAGGGCCACTTGTTTGTCCTAAACACAAGCAAAACAAACAAACGCACTGTTACATACTCAGTAGTACAAGGATGTTATGTCTAACAGTATTCCTTCAGTCGTCTCAGCAGTTTAATTTAAAAATCGAAGCTGACGGTTCAGGAGCTCACTGGAACCACCCAGGTTAAACAGGTGCATTGCACTAGGGGGATACTGGTGACTAAATTCATTATCTGCTTCTTGACAAATGACTCTGTCATTCTGGAGGGAGCCAGCATCATAGAAGGTGCCCTTGAAGAGCAAATAACCTCACTGCAATTTTACTGTAATTTGTAGATACAGTTGCATGCAACTGTTTAATGTAATCATTCTCATGTATTCAATCCCAAAAAATCACGCACACATAAAAGACCAAAGGAGAAAAGTGTTGACCGCACAATCTGACAGTGTTGCTAATCCCATGAGGCCGGACCACTGTGTTTTCACCACTCAGTGTCATATCATTAAAGCGCCATGGGAACCCAGCATGTCTTGCAACCTGCCCCGCTATTAAGTTGTGTGCTGGTGATTCGTGTTGTGGGCAGAGAAAGGAAGTCAGCTGATTCATTTCCCTGAGAGTCAACTGTAATGCCATGCCGTTCGGTACGTTAGAAGATTTTGCCCAAACCGTGTGGGTGACAAGTACATGCAGTGTCTAGATAGCTAATGATGATACATTTATCGGGAGAGGTGCCAGTCTCTGCTGTTTGTGTGTGTGTGTGTGTGTGTGTGTGAAATTACCTTTCAAACATTTCAGAAATGTACAATTACTTAAAGCTATTAAACCTTTATTATTAAACTATAATTATACTCGTTCTAAAACTAGAACGGTTGTTTATTGGTTTAAATTAGGGCCCAAGCACCGATGGTGTGAGGCTGTCAATTGCTGTCAATTACTTTTCTTGTCCAAAATTAATCGAATTTTTAAAGACCTAAACATGCTTGAAAACTCATAAAACTTTGCACATGCATCAAAAGTAGTGAAAATTTATACAGGTTTCAGAATTAGGCGTGGCAAAATGGCTTGATAAAGCCACCTACAAAATTTCAATTAAGTGTTGTTTGCACTACATTTCATACGTATGAAAGTACGAAGTATGAAATTCGTAGACACATGTCTACAGCCCAATGCCTAAAAAAAAGGCCTTGTGCAACATCTGAAAACCAACAGCAAGTGAGATATTTTGAATTTTCTTTGCAATTAGATTTTTTGTTATTGAAAATTTGCCATTTCCTGACGTACTTTAACAAACTCCTCCTAGACATTTAATCAGATCAACATCATATTTGCAGTCTAATCTAAAGGCCTTGGTGAAGTAAAATTGCGAAGATCTGTGGTGGCGTCACAAATTTCGACGTTTCACCATAAAACAGGAAGTTGTTGTAACTCAACCTTACAATGTTTGACCTGCCCCAAACTTCACATGTTTTATTAGAGTCCTGGCCTGAAGATATCTACATGCCAATATCTACATGCAAATTCCGTGGTTGTCTGACAAAGTCTGATGTTTCTCCATAAAAGAGGAAGCTGTTGTAAGTCTGACATACAATGTCCAATTCTGCCCCAAACATCACACATTTGATAAGAGTTCTGGCCTGAAGACATCTAAATGCATGCCAATATTTAGTCCCAAAGATGCTAGGAACACGTTAAATCATGCAACACTTTTATCATGCAATCACGATTAATGCAAAGAAAGAGGAAGTTGTTGTAACTCAGGCATACAATGTCTGTTCTGTCCTAAACTTTACATGTTTGATAATAGTCCTGACCTAAAGACATCTACACTGCAATATTCAGTTATAGTCAAAGCTCCATCTGCGGGTAGCAGGAAGTGTTTCTCCTATATTTTCCTGCTTAAATGCACGTCGCCTACTCACTTTGTGTAAAAATCGCTGCTTTAATTAAAATATACATTTTTAAATAAATGCTTTTTTGGCAATGATGCATTAAATTGATGGAAAGTGACACTAAAGGCATTTATAATATTAATTAAAGGTTACTTCAGCGAATAGCATATGGCTTTGTATCAGTAGAAACAGGGTATTCTCACAAAAATGCGTATAAATAGTACGAGTGTGCAATGTCGTGGAATGTATACGCCAAAACTCATTTTGGCGTGTGTATGGCACGCTGTTTTTCGCGTGCATATGATACGCATTTTATGCCGTATTTTACATACGCACTCACAGCCCTCAGCTTAGCTGCAGGCATTAATTTAAACGGATGCTAAGCAATGTAAGTTTTTTTACTTTCTCAAATTAATTTCTATGAAAGTTAAGCTTCCAAAGGCATTAACTGAAAATGTATCAGACTGAACACGCGTTGTGAATGTATGCCGCGAATGTTGTTGTGAGTACCGCAGCTCTCATCACGAGAGCTCATTAGCTCATTGATGATGTTAAATATAATCGGACTCCTAATCTGAGTTAGTGCTGTGTGACTCACGCGGCGACTCGATTGTTATATTGAACAGACACGTTCAGTATTTAATTGTAGTGTCTGTTCTCTAACTCAGTCACTGTAATCCAGTAGTGGTGGTATTGGGAATGGCCTCACAGGGCAGCGAAGCATTCTGGGAATTGTAGTCTTTCATCCCTAAGAGACATCCCTCTTTTCTCAGAGTCTTTTCTCAGTCTAGAAGGCACCAAATTCAAAAATAATTTCACATTTCTACAACATTAATTACCCAGTTTAATATAGATTCATCTTTACAGCGCTGAAGCGCTGAAGTAAAATAATTTCAAATAAATGCTGTTCTGAACTTTCTCTTTATCAAAGAATCCTGAAAAGAATAATAATAGATTTTATTTATAATGCACTTTTCATTCCGAAGAATCTCAAAGTGCAACAAAGGGGGGGGGGGGGAAATAACAAAAGTAAAAATATAGAATACTACAAACAATCAACCAACACAGAAAACAGAACAGAAAGAGCTGATGGTGAACAGACACAGGGCTGATGGTGAACAGAAACAGAGCTGATGGTGAACAGAAACAGAGCTGATGGTGAACAGAAAACAGCTGATGGTGGAAGTCTCTGTTAGCTCCACAGCACACTGTGGTCCACTCCATGTTTTAAATTTCTCCCAGTGGCAGTGTGTCCTGATAACATTGCCGAGGCACGACAGCTGAAGACCAGATGATGGGTCTTCATGACGATTCAAACGATGGGGATCGCCGAAGCACCATGCAGGAGGCAGAACATTTTTCCGGGCACTTCTGTGGACACACCGGGGTCGGCGCAGAAGTCCAAGCCGCTCCACGGCCGCAATGCAGGACGGAACAGCGGCGCAGCCGAGAAGTGGAACATCCCAACATCATGCCGGACGCCGATTACGATGGCCCAGATGACGCTAGCCCGGTGCAAACTTCAGCCACCATGCAGCTTAAGCCCAAGGGAGACCACCAGTGAGCAGTCGCGGCGAGAAACATCAAATGTCCTCCAAACCGGAACCAACCGCAGCAATTCAAACATAAACATTAGAGAAGCGTTGGAAAACGGCGAAACGACGAACAACGTCCTCTCAGTGGCTGCCAGCAATCAGCAACAGCCCCAATTGTAGCTCTGACTGTTAGACTAGTCACAAACATAAGAAAATAAAATAAAATCTAAATCTAATAGTACATTAACATGATTTGTGGGAGAAGCGGCGAACAGACAACGCCAGCGTCCTCTCCCCCACGTTGCCTAGCAACAATCACGGTTTGAATGAATCACGGTTTCTACAAAAATATTAAACAGCACAACTGTTTTCAACAGTAAGAATACCAAAAAAAGTAAAAAAAAAAAAAAAAAAACCCAAAACAAAACAAATCACCATAGCAAAAGGATTTCTGAAGGACCAAGAGATCAAGGATCAATTTAGACTCAAGTAATGTATTTCTGTGAAAGACGTTATAGCAGCAGTTACTTGAGTCTATTTTGATCCTTGATCTCAAGTAACTGCTGCTATAACGTCTTTCACAGAAATACATTATATTTGATGAGAATAAGAGGCTTCTTTCAAAAACATTAAATGTATTGACCCCCAGTCTCTTGAACTTTATTGTATGTTATATATATATATATATATATATATATATATATATATATATATATATATATATATATATATATATATATATATATATATATATATATATATATATATATATACAAACATGTATTTCAATCATAAGGACCTGCTGCATGTATGTGACATGTATGTGGGAGATCCTTCTCAGTCTTCCTTTTCACAATTGATGGAGTCTATGAACATGTTCTCTAGAGACTGAGCGTTGTGATCATCATCATCTGATGGTACATGGAGAGATCACCATGGCTCCCAGGACACCTCTTTGTGTGAGTGTGAGTGTGTGTGTGTGTGTGTGTGTGTGTGTGTGTGTGTGTGTGTGTGTGTGTGTGTGTGTGTGTGTGTGTGTGTGTGTGTGTGTGTGTGTGTGTATCTGTGACTTACTCTCTAAAGTTTATCAGTCAACACATTCAGCTGATAAATCCGGGTGATGTTCTTTTGGAGGAGGATGTGAGGAAAGGAAATCTGCTGATGTGTATTCACTTAACCCTTTTTCCACGGTGTTACCTTTAGGCAATATACATAAAAAGCCAAATTCCACACTAAAATAATGTTTTTTTTTTTTTTTTTTCAAAAAGTAAAGATTTTAATTTTAACAGAGGGTTACACACAATGAGGAGAAATGTACAGACTGTGAATGGTTCGCTTGAGATTTCTCCTAACTGACATTGTCGTAATCATGATTGAAATTTTAAAAGATATTTGACATCAACAGTGAACTTCACGAATCCTGAAAAATTATGCCTCAAATACATTTCTGTCATAGGCTGTTTTTATCACACTGATGTGCAGTGTCCTTTCATTAAATTAATTTGATTTTAGTTAGTTATTTGATACTATCTTTTTTTTTGTTTTTTGTTTTTGACAACTGAGATTGAAAGATTCTCTGACCGAAGTAGTCACTTAGGCACCAACAGACTTATTTTCGGGAAACTCGGGAGGGGATTTGAACTTTAACTTTAATCTCTACATTTCCATAACTGTTTATTTCATAAAAAGTTGTTAATAAGGTGGGAGTGTGGGCGGGAGCCGCGGGACATTGATATAATTTTTTTAATTTCATATTTGCGCTAACTACTGCGTAAACTTGAGACCCAAGACGTCAGCGCCATATTTGAACACTGGCAGTTTCACCTACATCAACGGAAGAAAGTGAAGGTGCATTACCCATCATTTTTAACAGTCTACACTCTAAAAAATGCTGGGTTAAAAACAACCCAAGTTGGGTTGAAAATGCACTAACCCAACAATTGGGTTGTTTTAACCCAATGGCTGAGTTGTTTTAACCCAGCAATTGGGTTGTCTTAAGCAACATTTAACCCAACCGCTGGGTTAAAACAACTCAACCGTTGGGTAAAATCAACCCAATTGTTGGGTTAGTGCATTTTCAACCCAACTTGGGTTGTTTTTAACCCAGCATTTTTTAGAGTGTATGCTTCTGACGTGAGCAAAATTTCTTGGGTTTTCGAGCATGTTAGGGCCCCCAAATGCGATTCATTTCGGAGAAGAAGAATAGTTTTGGTTTGGTTCACTATTATGTCATTCTCCCTTCTGTGCAGTAGCATTAGATAGACTAATTTGTTTTATTGAATTGGTTCATTCTGCATATTAATTACTGTTTCGACCTCTGCTTATTTTATTCATTAAAAAAATCCTTTTTTTTTCTTTTCTTTTTTGCATTT
This sequence comes from Pseudorasbora parva, assembly GCF_024679245.1. Classification (NCBI taxonomy): domain Eukaryota; kingdom Metazoa; phylum Chordata; class Actinopteri; order Cypriniformes; family Gobionidae; genus Pseudorasbora; species Pseudorasbora parva. The sequence continues at coordinate 17,920,331 of NC_090192.1, forward strand.
TGCTAGTTTAATTCAAATGTACCTTTATTCAGAACAGCACTCTGGCTCAAAAATATTTTTAGATGTATTTGCTTTAGTGTTTCTATAGCTACTTTGTTAGTAGCTTGCAGTGCAGCTAACTTCTTTTTACATAGAGAAGATTGGCTTGAGATTTTGTTTATATTTTTTTAAATAAAAGAAGAAGAAAAAAGACCTTGTGTTATTCAGGGTCGCAGTCAAGGTTTTGAAGAAGAACAGAAAAAAACCTGCTACTCCAGCACTCTCCTAGTAAATAAATCATTCATTCAAGCATATAAGAGCTTTGCTTGACTTAACGAACAGATACAATTCCCTGTTAATAGGTTGCTCTAGAAAATAATGCATGTATGTCATGAACTATTTAGGTCTAAAATAAACTGTGTTGACCAGAAGTGTGTATACTTTATTTGTACATTTTGCCTCTTTTGCTTCACACGCTTCTATAAAAATAGAAGAATTGTCTCTAATAGCTGTTTTGCAACAACAACAAAAACGTTGCACAAAAAAAGGTCAGGTGAATGGTGATCTGTTTGCATTCCAAATAAAAATAGCTAGATAGTCTTTTATACTCATTTAGAGAGACAATGTGATTGAGGTAACTGTCTTTGAATTAGGCAAAAAGTGAACAAGGACCATCATTGGTACCCCCTCGAAAAAATCTCATAAGGCCACTGCTGTTAATGACCATCATCTATTCTTCCAGTTTTTAAATGCATTTCATTGATGACATGCATTATATTGTAATATTTCATGTAAAGGTCAGTCAAACTTGTAAGTTAAATCTGTTGAACTGTTGAGCAAATTAATGTGTTTGGAGTGAGATTTTTGTGGCACAGCTTACCTGCAGATGCGGCTCATTGGCTGGCAGTCATAATTGGCCAGTTGCTCAGAACAGCTGCCCGCTCAAGTAACCCAATAGAGGCCTGTCTGCTTATGTAATGTCAATATTAGCTTTTCTCATTAACAGCTATTCTCAATGCCAAGTTCATTGGTCATTAATTTTTTTTTCTGCAATCATACAAGACCAATCACTTTTTGTTCCAGCATACATATAAAACATGATATACAAAATGACTTGATTTGATACATTAACATCACTATCTGCTTGTTAAGTCTGCTGTCACACATGACCATTCAGGGTTACAACCGCTTTTTCAAATGCCAAACGCAAACATCAAACATGATTCTAACTTTTGTCTCCATGCCAAAATGGAGTGTACACTGTGAGTTTTGCAGATTACTGAGTGACTATGTTTACATGAACAGCAGTAATCTAATTATTGAACTTGATATGAATAAGACAATATTATAAATAAGGTATATACATGAGTTGTTTTTAGAATATTCCGTTCATGTTCCCATTTTACATGTTATAGAACATAGATTGATTGATGGCAGGTCACTATGTCCCCATGCCACGCAGTCCAACGTTCCCTTCAGATTTTTTTTACATTTTCCAGCATATCCCTCCAGCATATTTAATGAGCTTCTACTCCCCTGTCAGTTCACGGGAGGGATTGTTTTGAAAGCGGAAACCGCAATAATTCTCTGACGGAGGTCATTCTCAAAACTTATTTTTCAAACAAACGCAATGATTTATTTCTCTTCCACCCTTTTATTTATTTATTTTTTAATTACTTTTTATTTCTTAGCGCGAACCACACACACATGTGATCAAACTCAACAGAGATCAAGAAATGAATGTTATTTCACTATTCAAGATTCACCACCCTGCTATCGTGCTACATTTACGTTACGTTTTGGTAGCCTGCCTGGAAAACACAAAGCCCTGGGACGTTGGGCTCTGTGAGCCCTGGGATTCTAATCCCGAATTGCAATGAACCAACAAATAAGGGACTCTCCAGCCTGTGACATGTTTCGCACCATGTGACCTTTGCTCCATGTGTCGGTGGGCGGGGCTACAGAAGCAGCATACACATAGAGGGAATTTTACCCTTCTAATATATGTCATTGATTTGAGAGCCTGGGCCTGGTGTCTATAAAAGCTTTTCTTTTACTAACAAGGAAGTTTTTCAGCTCTGAAACTTACAGGATATTCTAATATTACCATGGCATATATCAAACGCTCAAGGGAAAGTTGTTTTATCAATCCATCACCCCTTTAATATCTTTACTGTCACATTTGATCGATTGACCAATTTTTTAAATTATATGTTCCAATTACCAGAAGTATGAATGCATAAATAAAACCCACAAAAGAAGGGCAATGCTGGGAGCAATTAAATAATGTCCTTGATTAATTATTAAACATAGTGTAAGACTAAGAATATTGCCAATATGAGCGATGCTTTGTATTACAGAGGCTAGCTCATTTGTATGATTATTAAAGCTGTTGTCATTTTATGACTTAAAATCATGCCTATCCCAATTAATGCAAAAACCCAAGTAAGCATTTCATGTTTTGAAATCTCAAAATCTAACCAGTATCTCTGTTATTTCAGTTTAGCTCCTCTAGTGGTGCAATAATTACACAGTCATACAGGGGGTTAATAAAGGCCTCTGAAGTCAAGCATGTGTGAAAGAAAAATATCCATATTTAAAACTTTATAAAGTAAATAATCTAGCGGCTTCCGGCAAAACCGCCTTCAATATACGCCTTAGGGAAAAAGTGTAGACCTACACTCCTCCGACATTGCGTAAGCATTTTGAACTGCGAGAGGTGTGGGTGCTACACCTTTTCCATGTGGAACAGTTTTATTATGGACAGATGCACTTTTATGGACTTCAAAAATGACCTAAAAGTCACTGCCATTATAAAGCTTGGAAGAGCCAGGACATTTTTAATATTCTTTGATTTTGTTTGTCTGAAAAAAGAATGTTATTAAGTGAAGCCTGATTGAACTTTTATTCTTTTGGTTTGTTCATATTTCTTTAATAGTGATTTCCAATATTTCATATATTTATGTGTATATATGTATATTGTATGTATATATGTATATTGATGTATATTGTTTTACTCCCTGAATGTATGTATGTGGGTTTTTGATAAAAAGGGAAGGGAAATGTATGGTTATTGGTTACAAAAAACTGTTTACCGTTGTTAAGAGCGGGGATAGGTGAAATGCGCTGGGGAGGCGGGATGTGAGGGATTGGAAAAAAAAGGAAAGGAGAGTACACAATTAAAAAAAAAAATACCATACTGTGAATTAGGGGTGTTCGATTCCAGGTTTTTTGGAGTCGACTCCGATTCCCGACTCCTACTGTGGGAGTCTATGGAATCGACTCCTCGACTCCATTTAGCCTACTTTACATTAAAACAGGGTTAGAATTTTAAAGGTTTTTAAACATTTAAATTATTTCCCCCGACACAAAGTTCTAAAATCCTCTTATTAAAACCGCACACTTTTAGCATGGCCGTCCAAATTAGTCCAATTTAGTGATGACTTTCGTGGCTATAAACGTTTCTGTAGGCTATCTACTGCCAATACATCATTTTACATAAGTCACGAAAAAAGATGTTGTCGAGTGATGGCGCTAAACGCACATGATCATTGTCTTAAAAGGTGAGTTAAATATACTATACATAAAATAATGCACACTATTGATGCGTTTCTTGATATTTTTATGATTTATTAGTTTAATGAACACATTAACCATGGGAACCGAAATCTATATTTATTGCAATAATACCATCAATTAAACTAAAGCTAGCATGGAAGCCTATAATTACAAACTAAAGTCGCTGTGATTGTTTTCTATTTCTAAAGTAAGCACTCAAATAAATGTGTGACAATACAGCTCTCTGACGCGGTGTATGCCCACAACAGTGTATTAGGCCTACCTCGCGGATCGCTTCATTTCACTCACTCCTTGCTTATAGTGCACTCAACTGCCATGAACATTAGATGAGAGATTTAGTCAAATAGAGCGATTTCGGACACAGCAACAGAGTCGACACCGAGAGTCGATTCCTGTACTGGAGTCGACCCCGACTCTGGGGCTATTGCTACCAAAAATGCTGTTTCATGCATGCTGAGCTTTTTACACTGTTATTCCCATCCTAAACATAGACAAAGTTTCAAAAACTAATGTTGGACGTTTGATGGAGTATTTCTGTGTCAAAAATACTCCTTTCGGTTTCTCACAAGATTCTGAGAATTTTTTTCGAGTATGGCTTGGCTTGACGTCAACAGAGCAGAAGGTCCTTGTATGGGCCGTACGGGCTCTTCTCCCGGTAGGGTGCGCGCACGCGTGCGTGACTAGAGGCGAGAGAGCAAATGCGCACCCATAAACACTCTTTCAGCTGCAGATCCACTCGTCCGTGAATACTTAGGTTGTTATAGGCCGCGCTCCACTTTATTCCTATGGGTGACATCAAGCGACTTCAACGCTTCAGCACAGCATTCCGGGAAGGCAGCACTGCATTTGAACCGATTTGAACGCAGAAATGACGGGAAGAGTCACAACATCTTGGATCTCCACGGTCATTGCTGTCACAGGACTTCACCAAATCATACCAAAGAAGTGTGTTTTTGACGGAGCGGTCCCAGCGATAAAGGTTCACGGTTGTGCTTTGGAAACAGGCGGTGAGTTAAACTGCTTCAAATGTCTATGTTGTTGGTTATCGTCACGTGAGTAAACATCAGTAAACGACATGATCGTGTATAGTTAATTTATCAATGGAGCATGTGATCTATGGTGTGTGTTTAAATACATCTTTTTAGCTGAACACTAACGTTATAGGTGTCAGTAAAACCACCCAAACATAAACCTAGCATTTTCACAAAGCGTGCTTCATCATTCAAATGTGGTAAACGGTTACTCCATTGTTGTTCTATGTATAACGTTACACTAGCTTGACGTGCAAAACCGTTTTGCTTGCTACTGCTAAGGTTTAGTCGCATACAATAGTCCATAAACCGAATCATGTCCATCAATGTTGACAGGCCACTAAATACAGTACATACCACAGAGACGGACATCCTGATGTTGTTGCTTCTCCTGTTCAATTTATTTCAGCCTCCGGATCTGATTCTGGATCATATATGTATTAGTTGAATCTGATTGATAGCCATTTATTAGGGTAACGTTTTCTTCTCCACGCTTGAGGATGTCAGATTTCAGAAGCTCTCGTGCTGTAGCTGCGCGCTCGTCATTCTTTAGCTCCGCCCACACAATATGCCTCCAGCCGCTCGTTTTTTTCCGGAAAGACTCGGTACAGCCTATATTTCTTTTATAAATATAATAAAACTAAAGAATTTTCAGAGATATGAAGGATGCAATACAACTCTATAGGTACTCAAGATTGACATGAGATTGACTGAAACTGAGTGTGACCCCCCCCCCCCCCCCTTTAAACATGATCATCATAGGGCGCCCCCTCAGCCACACGTTTAATTACTTATCAATTATTAGATTGAATTGATGGTGATTATTGATTATTGGTTCAGGCATTAGGTCAGGCAAGTGCTCATCCTTTGCGTGTTCATCAAGAATGAGGCGTCTAAACCCCATGGATGCACAGGGATGGAAAAAGAGAAAGGAAGAGGATCAAAAGAAAGCCTAGAATAGAGATTAGTCTTCTTATCTAAGCCAGTAAGTTGTCAAACAAAATACATTTACTTTTATCAATATTATTAATATATTAGTATTATCAATATTATCAAATAATACTGGACGTATTGGACATTTGATTGGGTTCAAAACTCCATCCCGTAAGTATTTTTTAATTAAGGGGTAATTATCCACGTAGTTACGGGGTGTGGCAAGCAGCGAGGCGAGGGGCCATGAGAGCGGGCCGGTGGCGAGTGGTAATGAGCGCCAGCTGCGCAACACACCGTGGCGGAGTGACGGGAGTATAAACGGAGCAGCAAAGAAAGTGGCAGACGAGAGAGGACCAGGCCTGGACTTTACGTTGAGTTTTGTTTATGTTTTGTTATGTGTGTGCGAGCAGTCGTCCGTGAGGGGCTGCCCGCGGTTTACTTTTGTTTTGTTTTTTTTATTTAATAAAAGTTGTTGAACGTTCGCCGGTTCCCGCCTCCTTCCCATCTAAGAAGTATGAATGCGTGGGCTGTAAATTAAACTGGCTCTTGTTACCCTCTTGTTTCATGTAGTTACAGGGTAAGTACAATAAAAACACAAATACAATCTGATATCACTCAGAAAACTTTTTTTTTTTTTAAACAGATTAAGAACACATTAATTTCTCTTGCTTGGCTTCATCCTCCTCTTTCCTCTTCTTTTTCTTCCTTGCCACAGATGAATCTTAAGAAGGAATCCCACATGTCTCTAGCTAGAATTCTGTTAAATATACATTAAACCTTAAAGGAGAGATGCATTTTACCAGGTTGTAGCACTTGTGCTAATTTACACCTGCAGTCCCTGGACAGGCTGATGTAAACAAATCAAGTTAATAATACATTTATCCTTTAACAACATTAAAATAATCAAACCCTACATTTCTTCTACAACATACATTTACAAATACACTTTTACCTACACATCAACTACTAAACATTATGTAAACATGTTTTTTGTGAAAGAAGCCATTTTTTGAAGTGTTAAAATTCATACATGCAATTGACTCTGTTGGCAGCTTATTCCACTGTCTGATGGCTATGCCTGATGCTGTTTTACATAGTGGTATCCTACACTCAACCCGAACAGCCGACCGAGTGGCTCGAGATGGATTTTCTGAGCTCAGTAAGATATACTTTTTTAGGGAGGAGCTGCAGTATCATTTATTATCTTAAACAATAAAGTGAGATGTGCATATATGATTATATTTTCAAAACTTAATAAGCTATGTTTTTTGAGAATATCGCATCCGACCAGCAGTCATCTGTGTGTGCATGCGAGGGTTGATTTCACGCTTGATGTAACTTGAAGCGTGATGTGTGTGCGCCGAAAAACTCTGTTCATGTGGATGTCTGATGCTGTCTGGGTTTTTTTATGCTCACAACAGTACAAATGATAACATAATATATGATAATAGCAATTATAAACAAACAAGAATAAAATACAAGAGATGTCCGTTCGCGCGTGTGTTTCAGATGAAACGTGCATGAGAACGTCGTGAAAGCTTGAAGCGTCCACAGAATTTCGTGAAATGAACACGGACCCTTAACTCAAAAATCCATGGTAGTTTTATGGAATAGCCAAAAAAATTCTGTGATGGGTTCACGGAAATGATGCCTATGTAAGTCAATGACAGTCAGCATCCGTGGTCCACACACGGATTCCCTGCTTCAACACCTTATATTCGTCAGTTTGATTCAGTCAGAATAATTTATTTACATTTATTTTTCTTTTTATTCAGACACATTTTGAACACTTAACTCAATCCCTTCCCTAAACCAACCCATTTGTGTATTATAAAAAAAACAAAAAAAAAAAAAAAACAGGATATAACAGGCAGATACACAGATACTGCAGGCACAATTTATTCAGAAACTACAAATATTCCAAGTTTTCCGAGGCCAAACGATTGATTTCTGTGAAGAAAATCCCCAAAAGCGATTAGTAACGTAGAGTCCATTTCTTCGAATCTTAATACATTTCAAATATTACCGCCGGAAGAAACGTAACGTCAGCTTTGACAGCATTGGCTGTCGTGTGTCGCGTGACCAATTGCGTCATTACGTCCGTTTTGATTGTAAAATGCCATTGGCTCTTGTGTGTCTCGTGACCGATCGCATCATGCTGAAGAGCCGTTTGTATCATTTGAATCAGAAATATGAATGGAGTGCGTGTGTGGAGCACGGTCATTTCAACGATTAAAAAACATTAAAGGGGGGGTGAAATGCTGTTTCATGCATACTGATCTTTTTACACTGTTAAAGACTTGGAATCCCATACTAAACATAGACAAAGTTTCAAAAGTTAATGTGGACGTTTGATGGGAGTATTTCTTTGTCAAAAATACTACTTCCGGTTAGTCATAAGGTTTGGAAATTTTTTTCCGATCATGGGTCCACTTCACGTTAAAGTTTCGGAATTTCCTTGTATGGGCCGTACGGACAATTCTACCGGAAGAGCGTGAGAGAGAGAGGGAGAGTGCAAAAGCAACAGGCTACGCCCATCAAAGTGCTGGCTCGTAGGCTGCGCTGCACAGGTGATGTGACTTCAAGAAATTAACAATGTCACCAGACAGATGTTGCCAGACCAAGACAGTCCTGTACAGATTGCCAAAAAACCCCGCGTTAAGGCAACAGTGGATGTAATTTGCTTTTCCGGATCAGCAACTCAGTTGCGCAAAGGTTTATGTCTGTTCACTGCATTTCGGTACCGACTGTTTCATAAACAAGGCCCAGTTCGACGCCGGATTTTCCGATCGCCTAATGCTGAAGGATGGAGCAGTCCCAACGATAAAGGTCCCAACGTTAGAACCGCAGGCTGTGAGTAAGACTGCTTCAAATGTCTGTGTTATTGCCTATGCCCATCAAGTAGCCCAAACATGATCACGTATAGTTAATTGATCAATGGAGCATGCGATGTGTAGTGCGTGTACATTTGTTTAGCTGGCCACTATATGTGTAACTTTATGTTTGTGTATTGTAAAAGCACTCCAAACAACAATACACAAAGAGTGGGGAAATATGTTGAACTAAATAAGCGCGCTTCTTCATTCAAATGCGCTACTATTCCATCTCTTTCTATGTAAACACTAGCCTGCCGTGCAAAACCAGTCCGCTTACTAACGTTACAATTGTCTACACAAACCACGCGTAAACACACACACACGTGCACAACTGCACTTCCCACATGTACACCTTCAAAGACAAAAATACGACGATATAATTCAAGCATAAATATGTAAATAACACAAGTCGCTAAGCATATTATATAGTTAGTGTATAACTTGTACCACATAGAGACGTCCTGCTCTAGTCGTTTTTGCTGCTGCTCCTGTTCAACTTCAGCCTCTGGGTCTGATTCCGGATCATAGATGTATGGCTGTATCTGATTAAAAGCCATATTTTTATTTTGAATAAAGTTTTTTCCCGCTGTTAGGGATGACACAGCTTTACGACGCACTCAACACAATATCAGCGGAGCGCACACGTCATTATTTAGCTCCGCTCACACGATACGCCCCCACCCGCTCGGCTTTTTTCGGAAAGACTCAGAACAGCGCATCTTTCTTATATAATTATAAAAAAATAAAGACTTTTCGGAGATATGCAGGATGCAATGCTACTCTATAGGTACTCAAGATTGACATGACACTGACTGAAACGGAGTGTTTCACCCCCCCCCTTTAAGATCAACTACATGAAGATATGGCTTCAGAAGACTTGGAATGCAACATGATTAATACTTCTATACTGTTTCTGGTCCGTTTTTGTCAATAAATAACTGTGACTGTACATTTATTTGCCTGTTATGTGTTTTATATAGTTGACAGTGGGTAGGTTTATGGTAGGAGTGGAGTTAGTTGCTCTGAAATATAAAAGTAGGCTATAAATATTCATAAAATCATGTCTACTTTTACAAATGCAAATAATTAAATGTTTGTTGGGAATCCGTGTGTGGACCACGGATGCTGCCTGTCATTGACTTATATAGGCATAATTTCTGTGAACCCATCACAGAATTCTCGGCGATTCCGTGAAACTGCCGTGGATTTTTGAGTTAAGGGTCTGTGTTCATTTCCCGGAAATCTGTGAGATCAGGTTGAAGCATCTCATACATGCGCCATAGACAGTAAAAGAAGACATGCACTGGTAACAGCTGATCGGATATGAAACAATTACTAAATTATGATAGCATTTCTTGGTGTACTACTTTTTCTTTTAATAAATAATAATAAAAAATGTCAAAAGACATGGGATTCTTCCTAACATCCATCAATGGAAACGAAAATGTGTCAGATCGGGACACAGACTCAGTCTGCAGGCACCAAAATACAGTTTATTGAAACAACCCAAACGGGCTAACAATAGTCCAGATAGATACAGCAGAACAGAGGAGTCACAAGTCTTATCATAATCTGGAAAGGGCCAGACAAAAAAAAATCCAAAAAGGCAACACAAGAGTCAATAGCAGAGCCTTCTTCCGAAGAATATTAGGACTATCAACCAGGCGGAGAAGCGCAGCACGAGGCACAGAGTAGGCAGGGCTGGCGGCGCTCAGATGGCACGTGAAGCAGGGCAGCAAAGGAGATCTGTGGGCAGCGTTAGAGAGTGAGACCAGGGCCAGATGCAGAGGGAATCCACCTAAAGAAAACAGAAGCGTAGCAGAAAAAAACAAAACTAAAAGAAGAAGATCCAAAGGCAAACAGTCCTTAAAGCTTGGTCTCAAAAAGACAGGACAGAAATCCAGAATCAGAGAATACCAGACTACCAGACAACCAGACTAGAGGAGTGCTTGCACAGCCACACCAAACAACGAACTGGCACAAGACAATACACAAGAGGGACTTAAATAGGAGATCTAATAGGTACAGCACAGGTGGAAAGAGTGAAACAATAACGAGGTAATGAGTGGAATAACAAGGGGGTGGGACCAGACACCACAGTGACAGCAAAGCACAAGGTGACTAAAAGCAAGCCCAAGTGCTCCAAAACACAAACACATGACAGAGACAGGACATGAACGGACAGATCAGCCCAGGGTCATGACTGTACCCCTCCCCCTAGGAGCGCCCCCAGGCGCCCCAGGGAGAGGCCCACCACGCTTCCGGTAGAAGTCCTCGACCAATGACCGGTCCAGAATATCCCGAGCCGGAATCCAACTCCTCTCCTCCGGGCCGTATCCCTCCCAGTCCACAAGATATTGAAAACCCCAACCTCGACGTCTGACATCCAGCAATCTTCTGACAGTGAAGACTGGGGAACCATCCACTAGACGAGGGGAGGGAGGGATAGAAACAGATGGGTTAAGGCGAGAACGAAACACAGGTTTAACCCGAGAAACATGAAAGACTGGGTGTACCCGACCAAGTGTAGGAGGTAACTTGAGCCTAACTGCCACCGGACTCAAAACTTTGGTGATCTGGTATGGCCCAATGAACCTGGGGGCTAACTTGCGAGAGGCCACCCGGAGAGGTATGTCCTTGGTAGACAGCCATACCTTCTGACCACACACATAGCGGGGAGCAGGAGTCCGGTGACGGTCGGCCGCTGCCTTAGTTCGTCTGGAAGCCCGGGCCAAGGCCTCCTCAGCCTTCCTCCAGGTGCGGCGACACCGCCGGATGAAGGCTAAGGCAGACGGAACACCAGCATCGGGCTCCTGTGAAGGAAACAAAGGGGGTTGAAAGCCAATGGAACATTGGAATGGGGACATACCTGTGGCTGCCACCGGCAAGGAATTGTGGGCGTACTCGATCCAGGATAACTGTTGACTCCAAGAGCTCGGATTCTGGGATGTCAGGCAGCGGAGCGCTTGTTCCAGATCCTGGTTTGCCCGCTCGGACTGCCCATTGGTCTGCGGATGAAAACCTGATGACAGACTCGTAGAGGCCCCGATCTGCCGACAGAACTCCTTCCAGAACCGGGAGACAAACTGTGGCCCCCTATCGGAAACCACGTCTACAGGAAGACTGTGAATCCGGAAGATGTGATCAACCACCACTTGAGCAGTCTCCCTGGCTGAGGGCAATTTGGGAAGGGGAATGAAGTGGGCTGCTTTGGAAAAGCGATCCACCACTGTCAAAACTACAGTGTTACCCTTAGATGGGGGAAGACCAGTGATAAAGTCAAGAGCTATGTGTGACCAGGGGCGGGAGGGGATGGGTAGGGGGTGAAGCAGATCAACGGGTGGCTGGTTAGAACTCGTTCTGGGTGCAAACCGAACAACACGAATTCAACTTGAACTCAGGCCAACACGAACTGCCTGACATCCTGGGCCATGAAAGGCCACCAGAATCGCTGGCGGATGGCGGCCAGCGATCTCCGGACTCCTGGATGACAGACTAACTTGGACGAATGTCCCCACCGGAGGACTTCAGGGCGCAACGCAGCCGGCACAAATAGCCTACCATCCGGGCAGCCCCTCGGGACCTCTCTCTCTCGTATGGCCTCCTCCACACGCTTCTCGACACCCCAGGAAAGGGACCCCACCACCATCTCCTTAGGAACAATGGTATCAGCCTGTGCACCTCCCCCAGGAACCCCAAAAAGACGAGAGAGGGCATCTGGCTTGATATTCTTAGAGCCTGGCCGATACGAGAGAGTGAATCGGCCAAAGAAGAGTGGGGAGAGCTCAACCTCTTGGCCGAGCGGACATACTCCAAGTTCTTATGGTCCGTCCAAACCAAGAAGGGCTGCGTCGACCCCTCCAACCAGTGACGCCACTCGCCCAGAGCCAGCCTGACCGCCAACAGCTCCCGATTCCCTATGTCATAATTCCGTTCAGCTGGGCTCAGGCGGTGAGAAAAGTAGGCACAGGGATGTACCTTCCCATCTCTAGGGGACCGCTGAGACAGGACCACGCCTACCCCAACCTCAGAGGCATCTACCTCCACAATAAACTGCCGTTCAGGGTCTGGAAAAGAAAGAACAGGAGCTGAGATGAACCGGGACTTGAGAACATCAAAGGCCCCCTGGGCTTTCGAATTCCATCTAAACGGTACCTTGGTGGAGGTGAGAGCCGTCAAGGGTGCAGCAACCTGACTAAAGTTCCGGATGAAACGCCGATAGAAGTTGGCGAATCCCAGAAACCTCTGCAGAGCCTTGCATGAGTCTGGAGTTGGCCACTCGGCTACGGCCCTTACCTTAGCGGGATCGGCTTTGATGCCATCCGCCGAAATGATGTAGCCCAGGAACGAAACTGACTCTGCGTGGAAAACACACTTCTCCGCTTTTACGTACAACTGGTTCTCCAACAGCCGTTGTAGCCCCTGACGAACATGCTGGGTGTGTACCTGAATAGAAGGAGAAAATATTAGAATGTCATCAAGGTACACAAAGACAAATTGGTTAACCATGTCCCTCAGCACGTCGTTGACCAGGGCCTGGAAGACAGCTGGGGCATTGGTCAGGCCAAAAGGGAGGACCCGATATTCAAAGTGTCCCGAGGGGGTGATGAACGCTGTCTTCCACTCATCCCCCTCTCGGATCCGGACCAGATGATAAGCATTACGGAGGGCCAGCTTACTGAAGACCCTGGCTCCCTGCAGTAGTTCAAAGGCAGATGACATTAAAGGCAGGGGATACCTATTCTTAACAGTTATGTCATTCAAACCTCTGTAATCAATACAAGGACGCAGGGAGCCATCCTTCTTCTTGACGAAGAAGAACCCTGCACCAGCCGGGGACGAGGAGGGACGGATGAGACCGGCATCAAGAGATTCACGAATATACTTGTCCATAGCCTCTCTTTCTGGACCAGACATGGAATAAAGGTGACCCATAGGCAGAGAAGTGCCTGGGAGGAGCTCGATGGCACAATCATAAGGCCGGTGAGGAGGCAAGGACATGGCTCGGGACTTGCTGAAGGCCTGCCAAAGATCATGGTATCCCACCGGGACCCCAGACAAATCAGCTGCCTCCATCTGCAAAACAGGAAACACAGAGCCAGGAGAAGAGGCAGCACCCATAGAAGACGCAAGACAAGACTGGTTCCATGACAAAACAGAATTTCTGGCCCAATCCATGTGAGGTCCGTGTTGTACCAGCCATGGGTGCCCCAGAACAACTGGAGAACTCGGGGAATGCAGGAGGTACAGCTCGGTGATCTCACGGTGATTGCCAGAAACCACAAGACTTACAGGGGGTGTGACGTGAGTGATGGTGGTGATAGGAGAATCATCAAGGGAACGAACAGAGATGGGACTGGGGAGAGGAATAGCAGGAATACCCCACTGCTCTGCCATGCCACGGTCCAGGAAGTTTCCACCAGCCCCAGAGTCCACCAGGGCAGAGCAGGAGTGAACTGACCCTCCAAACTGGACCATAACAGGAAGAAGGGTGAGGGACAGTGAGGGAAGCGCCCACCAGGATCCCCCTAGCTACTGATGGGCTCTGGCTTTTAACGGGCACTTGTTGGCAAAGTGCCCAGCTTTTCCACAATAGAGGCAAAGACCCCGGGTGAGACGGTCTTGTTTCTGCTGGGGAGTGAGACGCAGGCGCCCCAACTGCATGGGTTCAGGATCAGCTGATATAGGTGAAGGCAAAACCGAATTGGTTTCAGTGGGAAGTTCTCCCCCCCTCCAGGGGAGGCGGCCAATCAAACGTTGGTGTCGGAGGCGAAGGCGACTCTCCACTCGGAGAGCCAAGTCAACCAGAGCGTCGAAGTCTTGTGGAAGCTCCTGGGTGGCGATTTCATCCTGGATCTCCTCATTGAGTCCAGCACGGAACATAGCTCTACACGACCCCTCGTTCCAGTCACATGAGGCCGCTAATGTCTTGAACTCGATAGCAAACTCGGTCACAGAATGGTCTCCTTGACGAAGTCGTGCCAGCTGAGCCACCGCCTCCTCACCCCGAGCTGACCGGTCAAACAGCTTCACCATCTCCCGACGGAACTTCTCAAACGAAGAGCAAAAGGGAGCTTGAGCCTCCCACACTGACATACCCCAGTCGCGAGCCCTTCCTGTCAGCAGTGTTAAGACATACGCAACCTTGGTCTGTTCCATGGCATAAAGACGGGGCTCTAGGGCAAACACCAGTGAACATTGGGACAGGAATGCTCTACAAGAATTAGGGTTACCATCATAGGGTGGCGGGTTGTTTGCATGAGGCTCTGGCTCCTGGCGGAGAGAAGAGGGGTTGTCAGTGTCTTCTGCTCTGCTAGCTGTCTCTCTGCGAAGCTCCTGGAGCTGGACATTCAGGTCAGCTTACTGGGAACCTAGAAACTCCACCTCCCGAGATGTGGTCGTTAGCTGAGAGGCATGCTGGCCTAAGAGAATGCCTTGCTGAGTGACTGCTGATCGAAGAGGATCTGGGCCCGCTGAGTCCATCCTTGGCCAGTTCGTTCTGTCAGCTCGGGACACGGACTCAGTCTGCAGGTACCAAAATACAGTTTATTGAAACAACAGGAACAACCCAAACGGGCTAACAATAGTCCAGATAGATACAGCAGAACAGAGGAGTCACAAGTCTTATCAAAATCTGGACAGGGCTGGCGGCGCTCAGATGGCACGTGAAGCAGGGCAGCAAAGGAGATCTGTGGGCAGCGTTAGAGAGCGAGACCAGGGCCAGATGCAGAGGGAATCCACCTAAAGAAAACAGAAGCATAGCAGAAAAAAACAAAACTAAAAGAAGAAGATCCAAAGGCAAACAGTCCTTAAAGCTTGGTCTCACAAAGACAGGACAGAAATCCAGAATCAGAGAATACCAGACTACCAGACAACCAGACTAGAGGAGTGCTTGCACAGCCACACCAAACAACGAACTGGCACAAGACAACACACAAGAGGGACTTAAATAGGAGATCTAATAGGTACAGCACAGGTGGAAAGAGTGAAACAATAACGAGGTAATGAGTGGAATAACGAGGGGGTGGGACCAGACACCACAGTGACAGCAAAGCACAAGGTGACTAAAAGCAAGCCCAAGTGCTCCAAAACACAAACACATGACAGAGACAGGACATGAACGGACAGATCAGCCCAGGGTCATGACAAAATGAAGAAGAGGAACAAGAAAAGAAAAGAACTGAAAGAGAAAGGGACAAAACGTGTCTCGTTCTGTCCGGACGTTAGCGTTTAAAAATGAAAAGTTTATTTAAAAAAACAAAAACAAATACGTGTTATAAATCTGTTTTGAATTAAGTTGTTTTTCAAATAAATATTTATGAGTGATATCAGATTGTGTAGGCTATGTGTTTTTATTGTACTTACCCTATAACTTCATGAAACAAGAGGGGAAGAAGAGCTACTTTAATTTACAGCCCGCACATTCACACTTATCCCGTAACTACATGAAACAAGAGGGTAACAAGAGACACTTTAATTTACAGCCCGCACATTCATACTTACCCCGTAACTACATGTATAATTACCCTTTAATTAAAAAATACTTACAGTAATTACACCTTAATTAAAAAATACTTACAGTATAAGTAATTTATTTTCCCTGATAGTACCCCTTTATTCCCCGAATATTACATATTGTTCCCTTATACCTACACGTACTTACTTTATAGTTACAATATAATTACCGAAAGTTATGCTGTAAATTAACTTTAATTATGCAGTACTTTCCGGGCCGTAATCTAAAGCGTTACCGTAAGTATCTATTTCACTTGCCATATGGTGTGGTTATTTTACTCTATTGATAAGTTCACTAATAGTGAAGTAAGGGTTTATGAAATCAAAGTTAATAATATTCAGAGCCTGTTTTAGAGAGATCTAACAATACACTAATCCAGGGCCCCTCCCACTTAAGGCTAAGGAAGTGGGTGCTACATAAGGGTGAGTAATCATGGAATAGTTATCATTTTGAGTGAACTAACCCTTTAAATTGCTAGATGGGTCATATGGGACATGGGACAAACTATTTTGTTTAGAGTAGCTTTGCTTTTTTGATTTGAAATGATTTGCCAAAAGGGAGTATTTGGAAGTGGAGTAATAGATTATCAGAGCTGTATACAGCTCCTTGGCCTCTGCTGATGGATGTAACGTGAAAGTCCATCAGGCAAATTTTGGGTGATCTAATTTGTCAAGCAATTTTGTTTTATTTGAAAAACTTTGACATATGTGAAGGGAAACCTTACTGCAAGATTTATTAACACCCCAATGGCAATTTTAATTTATGATGGTGTGTGATTTTATGTCTGAGCTCTGGGGCTTGGTAGATTGCTGCTCAGCCAGACATAAAATGCATTTATATATTTATAAAATGTGAGAAAGATGCTACCAGTTCAGTGAACATTTGTATGCTGGTCAATGCAGCTTTTTGAGTGTGTAAAAAATTGTCTTTTTTAAAATCTGCCACACTCATCTCAAAATAACACGTTAGTTATAGTGTTTCCCAGAGGGTGTTGTGTAGTGTAGTTTGGAACCCATAAAAGGAAACATAAAAATTGTAAAAGCAGATATGCAATATTGATTGGGATTCAGGCATTATTCCTGCAGGCTTTAAGTTACTTGTCTGCGATAAGCTGTGATGTCTGATTGAGGTTATCTTCTTTCTTTTAGTCTGTAGACCAGTGTTTGTCTGAGATCAATAAAAATATCAATGGATATTTCTGTTTACTGTGCAGATACATTTTTGATTGAGCTATTACTTTTTGTTCACTACTGAAATGTCTGTTTTAGAGGTTTTGGAGAGCAGTGAATAAACTCCTGCTCATAGAAGATGATTAAAACAATGTTGGTCAATGTAATTATTTGTCATTGTTATTAGATATGTTGCTTTCTTTATCTGGCACATGTTCTGGCGCTGGAATAAGCTCTGAATTATTGCATGTATTTTTAAATTGATCATGCATTATTAAACTTTCCATTCTGTAATCTCCTTTAGGGTTCGTTATTATTTTAGTTCATTTAAATTAGACCATTGCAAAACTATTCTTCAAAGAAGATGAAAGATCTGAAAAACATAGTATTTGAAATAAAATATTCAGTGGTTGAAAATCGCTAAAACACTGCCTAATAAATGCAATTCTGTATCAATTATTGTCACAACTGGTGGCTGTACAAACTCAAGGCTTAATGTTGCCTTCACAAGCTATCAGAATTTTTCATGAAAACAAGTTAAGTTCCCTTTCATTCAGTTACTCCGAGTAACGTTAGTGACTGACGAATGGGGGTTTCGCTTAGAAGCCTATCAACTTCGAGATCTAGAAAACGCCCCATGGCAGTGCCAATGCCATGGGCATGCATTCCGCCTACCCACGTGGGTATATAAGGAAGTAGCTGGCATGATCGCATTATGTTTCTGCTTCGGAGCCAAGGGTTAGATACCTCTTCACTCCAAAAGCCTTATGAGTTAACTGTCAGTTCTTTGAGACTACAAGACATTCCAGTCGGTGTTGGTGTCAACAGAGTGTTCCAGCGATCGGATCCTGTCTGCTGATCATAAGATCCGGTATCCAGCTGGTGTGTGGTCCCTGGGCGCTTCGACATCGACTGCGAGGTTATCCTCTCACAAAAAGAGCTCACACGTGGCACGTCCTTTTCAGGATGTCTCGCCAATGTGCTTCTAGGTGTGGTCGGTCTATGCCACCTTCTGATGGTAACAATCACTGCCGGACGTGTTTGGGTTTGTGTAGTCATATGGTTATATAAAGTCATATATATATATATTTAAATGGTTATATAAATTCTAATAGTTTTATTTATGTATTGTTATTAATATTGGTTATCATTTATTAAGTATACTGATGTCTACGTATATCACTTATATATGCATATACTGGCGGGTGACGCTAGGGGGCAGTGGTGAGACCGCAGGGTATCTCACTTATGATAAAGAAGAAGCCACACTGCCAGCCATATCAACATGTGCTTATTGTTGCAACATGTTTTATTGTTGTCTTTGTTGATTTTGCAGGTAAGATGAGTGATGGGACATCGCGACTGTTTTATAATGTTAAGATGTTAGTTGATTTGTTTGTTAGGTGTTTTTGTTTTGTTAATCGAAAAAAATAACCGCATCAGCGCATCTGCGGCTAGAATGGGGCCTAGTCGGCCGCGTGGGCGGATGCCGTGCGAGAGATTGCCGCGGCTGGAATGCGGCCTACTCGGCGGTGCGGTAGATCGTGATTTCATCATAAATTAACAATTTAACGAAAACAAAGTTGTCTTTTAAAGATAGTTAAGCAAAATTTGATCATTTATTTGTTTGTTTCATTACATTCAGTCATTGTGGGTGAATATATGATTGTTGAGAGAGTTTGTAGACATTGATTCAGAGTTATATGGCCTAATGTTATTTAAAGAACAGAGCTCACAATCACATACAATTAAATATAAGTAATGTAAATTGCTTGTAGACAGTTTGTGTAATTGAGCATTAGCATTTAACTACTGAAAGATCAGTGTAAGCTAGTTGGTGGAATACAAATGTTATTATTTCTTGATATACTGTGTATCTGAGTAATGTATACCAGCATAATGTATATATGTGAGTTGATTGAACAGTATCTCACTTATGATAAAGAAGTCACACTGCCAGCCATATCAACATGTGCTTAATGTTTTATTGTTGTCTTTGTTGATTTTGCAGATATTACAGTGTGACAGAAATAAAAAAAAACTATATGTGCCTCCGCCTCTTCTGTGTGTGCAACATAATCATGGCGAGCCAGCCAGGAGGACTGCTAATTGGATGTGAGAGAGACAGCTCCTCCTAGAGATGAATCTAGAAATAAAATAAGATTCATCAATATAGAGAATAAAGTACATTATAGAGACTGAACGAACCAAGGAAGAATGGAACAACTTCAAGACTGTGTTAGCTCCAAGTTTCTGACGCTAGAGAAGCCTGAACTGATAAAAGTCTGCCTCCATCTAAAGTGCAGCGAGCCGGCAGGTGAAGGGTTTCCAGGCCAACAAGGCGAGTGCTGATAAGGCTGGCGGAGGAAATGTTGGATGAAATTAAGGAAAGTTTAAGAGAAAATGAGTATGCAGAATACCTTAATGAACTTCTGTGTTTCATCAAGTCCTTTAAGAAACCAGCTGAGCTCCAAGCATCACCAGAAACCCTTTCTGAGATCGAGAAGCTAAGAAAAGAGTATGCAGAACTAGAACAGACATATACAAATGCTCGGCATTAGAGGAACAGATCGGGCTACTAGAGGAAAAACGTCAGGGAGGAAAAGCTGAAACAAAGGTGAAAGAGCAAGCCACACGTCATGATTCGATTCCTGAAGTTACTCTGAGGAGATAATTCCGAGTCTTTGGACAGATTGGAGAGGCTGGTCAAAAGGAAAAACTTTCATACACTAGCCTCAACAACGAGATCCAATCAGGAGTGAGAAAGGGGTATGCAGCGGCGGAAATCATTGAAGCAGTTATCAGAGCAGTGAGTCCTGGCCTTCCTCTCAGGGAACTCCTTGAAATAAAGCGAGATCTCACACTTTCCACTTTAAAGACCATCCTCAGAGGACATTATAAAATAGATTCTTCATCAGATCTACTGCACAGGCTAATGAACATCTCACAAGAACCCAAGGAGTCTGCTCAAAGTTTTCTGTTCCGAGCCATCGAACTGAGGGAGAAACTACTGTGGACATCTGGATGAGCAGGATGGAGAACAGTTCAGCCCTGAGCTCATTCAATGAAAGTTTCTTCGCTCTGTGGAGACAGGCCTTCTAAATGATGCAGTTAAGTTCCAAGTCAAACCATATCTCAGTGATACTAAAGTGGCAGATGTAGTGCTGATTGAGAAAATTGGTGAAGCCGCTAATCTGGAATTAAAGAGACAAACAAAGTTAAAGAAAGCAGCGACTCCAAAGCCTCTCAGACTAAGTGAAGTTCAAGCAGCAAAACACGTCTGTGGCACTGAGCGACATCTGAGCAGTGAGACTCACAGCCAGAGGAAAGAGACATTGATGAAAGACATCACTGTTAAAGAAAAGAAGAAACTGGTACAAAGCATAGAGACAGACAACCACACTACCAAAGCGATAGAAGACCTCAGAGCAAATGTCATGGAAATTGTGTTCAGAGAGACAATGAAAGCGACCAGATCACAGTTTCATCCACCCATGACTCCACTACGAACTGAAAGGAGGTCCAAAGAGGTAAAGCGTGCAGGCACTGTTATTGCTGCGGACAAGATGAACATGATGAACACACGAGGCTGTTGACAAAAGAGACGCATCGGGAAACGGGAGGGGACTGCTGAACTGGACCCCCCAGTAGTCCATTCTGTCGTTGGGTCCCAAGCGAGTTCAGGAGTGCTACAGACATCCAGAACTTTCCAAAGCAAGCAAAGAAATAAAGAAAATAACACCCACCCATTATTCCCACAGATGAGACCACTCCTGTTGACAAGTCACAGTCCTTAACCCCGCCTGGACTCTTGAACGTCATTGGAAAAAGGTGTCTGGTCCACTGTCAGCTCAATGATGTCAGAGTTGAAGCCTTATGGGACACAGGAGAACAAGCCAGTATTATCAATGCGGACTGGAGAAATCAACACCTACCACATACCACCGTCAGAACGATTGAGGAGCTCCTGGGGCCAGGAACATTGACAGGATTGGCTGCCAATCACACAGAGATCCCTTTTGATGACTGGGTTGAAGTGAGTTTCCGATTGAGTGATGATACAGACACAGATGGTACCCTGCAAGTACCAATGCTCATGGCAAGTCATGCTAGTGTGGCTGAAAACCCTATCATCGGTTATAATATTATCGAAGAGATAATTGCCAGGTGGGAAGAACAGAAACCAGGATACAGGACTGTCTGTAGGGTAAGCAAAGCTTTTTCTATGATTACTGGGATGACTTTCCAAGATGGCGCCGCTATGTTTGGCCGGCCACTTGCTCGTCTGTTTTTTCATGTTTGTTTTTTCGCTACAGTCTCGTGGCTTACTGTTTACGACTGCACCATGCTACTGGAATTGCGTCTCACAACTCACCGCCTCCTAAACTCACAGTCCTTAAATCTTCCACCACCATCGTTGTCCCCCTTTTCTGAGATGCCCTGTCTGTCTGCTACCAGGCAGTAAGCGCCGCAGAAGGTGCGGTCGGAGAGGCGGACAACATGTCAGGCTGAGGATTTACCTGAATTCATCGTCGCAGAGGTGTGGAAATCAGCCTGGATTTGGCGACGCTAGAAGATCGCGGGAATGCTACCGGTGGCTTCGGCCGGTAAGCCCCTTCACTGGCGTCCCTTCTCCGTGCTCCCGCCGTATTGGAACATCCATCCGGGGTTGCATCCATGGAAACCTCCGTCCGATTCCGTGTGTGACATCGCCGCCTGTCAACAGCTTGACTACGCTCCACATGGCACTTTGCAACACCAGATCCCTCAATAACAAAACATTTGTCCTCAATGACTTCATCTCTTCTCATAGTTTTTCCTCACCGAAACCTGGCTTCCCGCAGGTGACGTCAGTGCTATCTCGGAGCTCCTCCCCTCTGGCTACCTTTACCTAAACTCCCCGCGGCAAGCGGGTAGGGGTGGGGGGATAGCCACCGCACATAGACAGTCCCTGAAGTGTCGCCAGTTGTCCACTAGAGGGTATTCCAGCTTTGAGCTGCAAGTATTTGTACTAACACTACCCAGTCCTATTTTATGTGCAGTAATCTACCGGCCGCCCAAATTAAATAAGGTTTTCTCAACTGAGTTCTCAGAGTTCCTAACAGAGTTTCTGGCAAAGTTTGATAACATTTTAATTTGTGGTGATTTTAACATTCATGTTTGCTGCCCCTCTGATAAACCAGCTAATGATTTTAAGGCACTTTTAGCTTCATTAGATCTGGTTCAGTCCATATCTAGTCCTACACATAGGTTAGGTCACACTCTTGACCTTATCATCTCTCGTGGGGTGATTGTGACAGCTTGTGAGGTTGTGGATTTTGCCATCTCTGACCATTCCCTCATCCAGTTTGACATCTGTGCTGTTTCGCCAGAACCTACAACTACTGCCCCTCATCGTCGTCGCATTATCACCTCATCTACCGTTGAAGATTTTATTGCTTCATTTTCCACTTCTGATTTTGCTTCTGTTACACTTACATTTACATTTATGCATTTAGCAGACGCTTTTATCCAAAGCGACTTACAACTCAGGAGAACAGGAAGCGATCCGTCAAGAGGAGGCAACGAAACACAAAAAGTGCCCTAAATACTAAGATTTGTACACTGCTCAGAGTAGCAAAGACCAGAAAAGGAAAGAAGAAAGGAGAATTTTTTTTTTTTAAATGTAAGATTAAGTGCTCATGGAAGAGATGAGTTTTTACCTGTCTTTTGAATGAAGTGAGTGATTCTGTTGTGCGTATGGAGGACGGAAGATCGTTCCACCAACCCGGAACAATGAAAGAAAAAGTTCTAGAGAGGGATTTCATGCCTCTCTGTGATGGTACCACAAGCCTTCGCTCATTAGCTGAGGGAAGGCTTCTGGTGGGTGTGTAGACGCGTAGGAGTGAGTCGAAGTATGCGGGTGCTGCGCTTGTGGAAGATCCATGAGCAAGAGTCAGGGCTTTGAATTTGATCCAGGCAGCGAGTGGTAGCCAATGCAGAGAGATGAATAGAGGTGTGACATGAGCCCTTTTGGGCTCATTGAATACAAGACGTGCTGCAGCGTTCTGGATCATTTGCAGCGGTTTAATTGCACAAGATGGAAGTCCAGCCAGAAGCGCATTGCAATAGTCAAGTCTAGAAATGACCAGGGCTTGGACAAGAAGCTGTGTTGCATGCTCCGTAAGGAACGGTCTGATTTTCCTGATATTGTGCAATGCAAACCTGCATAACCGAGCCGTCTTCGAGATGTGGTCTTTGAAGGACAGCTGGTCATCAAAGATTACTCCAAGATTTCTGACCGACCCCGAAGGAGTAATCAGAGATGAACCTAGCTGGATGGCAAAATCGTGTTGTATGGTGGGGTTAGCAGGGAAAACAAGCAGCTCAGTCTTTGCTAGATTGAGCTGCAGGTGATGTTTTTTCATCCATGCCGAGATGTCCGCCAGACAGCTTGAGATTCGTGCAGCTACTGTGGGATCATCTGGTTGAAATGAGAGGTAGAGCTGTGTGTCATCAGCATAGCAATGATATGAGAGACCATGTGCCTGAATGATGGCTCCCAATGATGTGGTGTAAATGGAGAAGAGGAGAGGTCCAAGCACTGAGCCCTGAGGAACCCCCGTGGTCAGTTGAGTTAGCATCACCTTTTTGCCCGGACCATTTCATTTCTTCCTTCAACACCATCTGCTCCCAGATTATGGACTCTGTTGCACCCTTTAAGTTGAAGTCGACTAATGGTTCTCTGGACCTGTGGCTCAATGATACAACTAGGTCCCTTAGGCGCCAATGCAGACAGATGGAAAGTGAAAATGGAAGAAGAATAGGTTGCAGGTGCCATAGGAGATGTTTAGAGACAGTCTGGCCACATATCAGAGAGCACTGAAAGAAGCTAAAGGACAATACCTCTCCCATCTCATCAACAGCAATAGCCACCGCCCTGGAATTTTATTCAATACTATTAATTCTGTTATTAATCCGGTGTCTGTTGCCTTGAATGATGTTTCTGAAAGAACATGTAATGCATTCAAGCAATATTTTGTGGACAAGGTCTTGGCTGTTAGGCAATCCATTATTCAAGACTCTACTGTTGTCATGCCGTCTCGTGTGGCGCAATGTGTGAAAGAGAACTTTGAGGCAGTTACTCTTGGGGAGCTCAAAAAAGCTGTCCTTGAGTTGAAACCTACCACCTGCCCTTTAGACACTGTTCCTGCAAGGATTATGAAGGAGGCTGTTGACATCATTGGGCCCTGCCTTGTCTCCTTCATAAACAGCTGTCTTACTTTGGGTACTGTTCCTTCAGTTCTCAAACATGCCATCAATAGACCGTTGCTTAAGAAACTCAACCTTGACTCCATTCTATCAAACTTCCGCCCTAATTCTCACCTATCATTTCTGTCAAAGTTGATGGAGAAGCTTGTTTACTCCCAGCTCCAGGCTCATCTGCAATTACACAGCATTGGGGATACATTCCAGTCTGGTTTCAGGGCCAGGCATAGCACTGAAT
This sequence comes from Pseudorasbora parva, assembly GCF_024679245.1. Taxonomy (NCBI): domain Eukaryota; kingdom Metazoa; phylum Chordata; class Actinopteri; order Cypriniformes; family Gobionidae; genus Pseudorasbora; species Pseudorasbora parva. The sequence goes on from NC_090192.1 coordinate 17,944,900, forward strand.
CTGTGTTACAGAAAAAACTCTATGGTTCTAGTTTTACTGGACCTTACCGCTGCATTTGACACTGTGGATAATGCAATTCTCATTTCTCATCTTCAACATGTTGCTGGTCTGCAGAAAGTGGTGCTGAATTGGTTCTCCTCATACCTCACTAATAGAACCTTTTCAGTAATGCTCAATGACTTTTCCTCCTCAGTTGCCCCTCTGTCATCTGGAGTACCACAGGGTTCCATTCTCAGTCCTATTCTGTTTTCACTCTACATAATGCCACTTGGTCAACTCATCTCCAGACACAACGTTCATTTTCATTTCTATGCCGTCGACCTCCAGATCTACCTCCCTGTGATTCTGAGTAATCATCGTTCGCCACTGGATCCTCTCTATAATTGTCTTCAGGACATCAAACAGTGGCTTTCCCAGAATTGCCTTCATGTAAACAAAGAAAAGACTGAGTACATCCTGTTCAGCCTAGATTCATCCAACAGTGCTTTTAGCTTTGGTCCCATGACACCTCAGTTTGCTCCGTCTGTACGTAACCTGGGTGTTATTTTGGACAAAAACATGCATTATGATAAACAGTTTGGTTCAGTAGTGAAGGCAAGTTTTTACCAGCTAAGACTTCTTAGTAAGGTCAAATATTTTTTGTCCAGAGCCGACCTTGAAAAAGCAATTCATGCCTTCATCAGCTCGAGGATCGACTACTGTAATGCCGTCTACCCTTGACTAAATACATCACTCATCAGTCCCCTTCAACTGGTACAAAACGCAGCCGCACGTTTTCTCTCTAATACATCTAAATGGTCACACATCACCCCTGTCCTCCGCTCGCTTCACTGGCTCCCAGTGCAGTTTAGGGTGGAGTATAAAGTCCTGTTGTTTGTGTTTAAGGCCATCCATGGTTTGGTCCCAGTATACCTCACTGAACTAGTAAAAACATATCAGCCAGCCAGAACACTCCGTTCCTCTGATCATATTTCTCTGGTTACCCCAACATACAGGTATAAAAAGTTTGGAGGCCGGTTATTTAGTGGACCAAAGGACCAAAGTTGTGGACCCTGTGCACCTCCAAAACACATGGTGCTGAGTGTTTTCAAAACACATCTGAAAACACACTTTTTTAATCAAGCTTTTGACTCTTAGAGTTGGACTTGATTGGTTGGACTTGTCTTTATGTTGTCGTTTGATGTTTGTTTTGGAAAGCGCCTTGTGCACCTTTTGGCTGCTGTAAGGCGCTATATAAATAATAATTGATTGATTGATTGATTCTGTATCGATAAATAAGGCAAGATCAATGCTTAAACTGTTGAAGACTGTGAATTCAAATGTGACTGTTGGAATAGTGCGAGTGGGTAGACAAAAGATCCACCTCAATGCAGGCCAAATAACCACAGTCTATGCACAAGCACAGCTTACAGGGCAATTCCCAGAACAAAGCTTGTTATTTGCTCCAAGTGAACCATCTCCACTACCGGAGGGTTTGGTAATGCAGGAAGGCGTAGTCAAAGCCAGTACAGGGAAGACAGCGAAATTGCCAATTGCCATTGCTAATACAGCCAAGCACCCAGTCACACTTATGCCACGACTCATACTAGGCCATCTGGAAGTGATAAAGACCACATACCCGGTAACAACAGTCTCTTTCCAGAGAAATGAGACTCAGGTGGAGCAGGTGATAGAACAGCCAACATCCATTGTGCAGACATGTGGGGTGAGTCTTATACCACAGCAGTCACAGAGACCAAGGATCCCCCAATCAAACTTGAACACTTAACAGAGTCACAGCAACAGATCGTACAACAACTGTTAAAGGAAGAGTGCAATGCTTTTGCCTTTGATGATAATGACGTCGGTTGCATCCCCTCACTTAACATGCATATCACACTCCATGACAAAACACCAGTCCAAAAGACTTATATCTCTGTGCCCAAGCCACTTTTACAAGAGGTGAAAGACTACCTGCAAGATCTGCTGAACCGAGGGTGGATAAACAAGTCAAGACCCCCTTACTCCTCACCAGTGGTATGTGCGAGGAAAAAGGATGGGAGCCTGAGACTTTGCTGCGACTATCGCGAATTAAATCGTAAGTCTGTACCAGACAGGCACCCCATTCCCAGGATCCAGGATATGCTGGACTCCCTGACGGCAGTTCTTGGTTTTTGGTCTTGGACCAAGGGAAGGCCTATCACCAAGGATTCCTTGATGCAGACAGCCGACCCCTAACAGCCTTTATAACACCCTGGGGACTATTTCAGTAGAACAGGATACCATTTGGCCTTAGCTCAGCTCCTGGCGAGTTCCAGAGGAACATGGAAGCTTGTCTGGAGGATCTGCGAGACGTTATCTGTCAGCCTTACCTGGACGATAACCTTGTTCATAGTCCTCTTTTGATGATCATGTGAATCATGTTCGCACAGTACTCAAGAGATACCAGAAACATGGCGTCAAACTCGGCCCACACAAGTGTGAACTGTTCCAAAGGAAAGTGCGTTTCTTGGGCCGTATTGTGTCTGAGGATGGATATTCCATGGACCCAGCTGAAATAGCCCCAGTACAGGCCCTGAAGCTCAGGAAACCAGCTACAGTAGGAGATCTGAGGAAAATTATGGGATTCCTTTCCTACTATCGAACATATATACCCAATTTCTCTCGCTTGGCAAGATCTCTCTATTAGCTTATAGCTGCACCACCACAAAGCACATCACCGGCCGAGCCTAAGAAAAAGAGAAAAAGAGTGACTACGAAGTCCAGAGGGCAGCTATCCCCCAACACACCTATAACATGGACACAGACACATCAAGATGCCTTGAACACACTGCTTGATCACTTAACAGAGCCACCAATTCTTGCTTATCCTGACCTGACTCTACCGTTTGTCCTCCATTACGATGCATCACGGGATGGTCTGGGGGCAGTCCTTTATCAAAAACAGAAAGGAAAGATGTCAGTGATTGCATATGGGTCAAGGACACTCACACCACCTGAGAAAAATTAACACATGCATTCAGGAAAATTAAAATTCCTTGCTCTCAAGTGGGCCATTTGTGAAGGCTTTACGGATTATTTGTTCCATGCTCCACACTTTGAAGTGTACACAGACAATACCCAGATAGCAAGCATGTTTGGGCCACATGTGGGTATTATCTGGCACATATGGCCCAGATATGGCATGGCTGAACAGATATGGGCCAGAATGTGACCATATTTGTTTTGCCATAACTTTAAAATTGGCAGGAAATGTTGTCTTGGTTCACAACTCATTTTGAGGTATATGGCCCAGATAACAATGTACACGAGGGCCATATGTGTTGAAGCTTTGGCACAAAGTGAGAAAGACTGACTTGTGGTAAACTTTTGGATTATATATGGAAAAACACAGGACACCTAAAATCAAGCGCAGCTGACATCTGAGGTTTCACACCTCAGGTACTTGCATCTCATTAGTGGAATGAATCTGACTGATACGACACCATTTTCTTATCTGCACTCATGAGTTTTCGGTCATGCATATCTTCAGGTAAGTGAAGTTTTGGCATTTCAAAGTCTTTTTAAGGTTATTTTGTGCAGCAGTATGTATTTGTTTGAGGAGAGTGTCGAATTAGCCTCAGTTGAGTGTATTTACCATTTCAATCCCATGTGTAATGCAGCACACAGTCACCAAACGAGTCATTGATTGATGATTTAAAACTCCATACTAGTTTTCTTGCGTGCGTCTGTTTTTTAACACACCTCGTCTATCGTACAGTCTGACATTTATGACAATTTTGATCTTGCACTGCACTGATTATGTTTATACAGCCTGACAAGGAACAATCGTGAATGACTATAATAAATCTGAGTGTGCACCCAGGTTTAGTTTGTTGCGGCCATGACATAAAGTAACTTTTTGGAACGCGAGTGTGTTGTGGCCATGAGATCTTTTAAGGGGAACGACATCTTTTTGTTCGCGTCTATGAGCTTAAAGCGACGGTTAACCCCAAAAAAACAATATTCTGTTATTTACTCACCCTCATGTTGCTCCTAAGGATTTATTGAATGTGTGTGTGTGTGTGTGTGTGTGTGTGTGTGTGTGTGTGTGTGTGTGTGTGTGTGTGTGTGTGTGTGTGTATATATATATATATAGGTGTTTTTTTTTTTTTTTTTTTTTTTTTTGGCTAGTGATTAGGGGTGTAACGGTTCACTAAATTCAGGGTTCGGTTCGATACGATACACTGGTGTCACGGTTCGGTTCGGTACGGTTCGGTATGTTTTAGATACAGCAAAAAGAAAAAATTGGCAGAATAAATTACCTTTTTTATTATTTTTTTATTAAAACTAACAAAGTATGATTTCTTTTTTTTTTACATTGAACAATGATGGAGCTATACTTTACCCATCTTCTATGTAGTTACAGGAATAAGACATTAGCTCTTTACATTAGCGTGTGCGGTGCATGTTGCGGTGTGTGTGCGTTGCAGGAGCCCCACACCCTGTAGTGCTTTCACATAAGCTGCGTTTGCAGTCCGCAACTGATCCGCTGTTGCATACCACAAACACAGCATTGATTCATTATTTTTTATTTAAAATCCAAAAGTTTTTACTGAACATGCCTCGTCAGAATTCCAATTCTCTTTGTTTACTCTTTAATATAAGTCCGGTTACGTAGCCTACTACATTTAAACAACATTTTATTAAATTCATTTATTCATATTTATATACTTTAGATTTAGCTCACACAAGTGGCAAAACATTTAAACATAGTTTATAGCCTTAAATCACAAACATTTTAAATTAGATACTTACAATAGTCTATTCAAAAAGACTCTCGTTTTTCTTTCGTTTTTACACCCTTTTAAAAGAAATCCTGCAGGTCAAAAAGAACTTTGCTTTTCACCTCCAAGAAAGTACTACGAGTGCTATCCATTATGGCACTTTTTTTAAACCTAATCGCCAGGTAAGGTGTCGTTTTGTTGCTTTACTTGAGAAAAAAAAGCCATGTGTTGACTTTGAAACAAGAGTATATTTTAAATGATATGCATCTGTGGTGAAATTACTAGATTTTCGCGTCAGTACATGTTTATTTTAATGCGAACAATGTTCTATCACTTTAATGCAGCAACGCAGCGCAGCAAAAAATAGACTCGGCACGAAAAGGATCCGTGCACTGCTGCTGCTGCAGACGCAACGCTCCTGGAACGGACACGGACAGCATCCGCGTGCAGTGTAGCTGTCATCCGTTAACATGGGTACTGAAAAAAATACGCACCGCACACGGAGTATGTGTGAAACGGGCGTTAGGTCTCATATCCGCGGCTATAAATGGACCACTCGCCGCGGTGATGTCTTTTGCCATTTGAATAAGTTGGAAATGTCTGTCTAAATGCTGCGGGGATAGTTTGTGGGATAGTTTGTGGCTGTTTCTTCTTTTTATCGTCTTGTTGTCGGCGTAAATGAGTTAATTGACATGACATAAATTATTCCCGCTGCTGTACCATCAGCAAATGCGACATACCCTTGTTTTTTAATCCATCGCTCTTGCCAACACCATCGCTTAGAAAGAATCCAAAGTTCACCCAAACACCACCTGTTGGTTATTGGAGGATCTTCTATTTCTGGTTTGTTAAAGGGATCCCCTGGTGTTGAGACTTGTATGGCTTAATATAACATAAATGATGTCTCTTACTGAATTATGTAGTAGAAAACCCATGAAAGATCTACGTTATTTTAAAAATCGATTTTATATTTGGACCATGGGCGGCGCCATTTTGTTTGCGTTCTAGGTTGATGACGTAGAGTGGTTGAACTCCTCAATCAGCTGGCATTACCCGTAGCTATTTTTACCACAACGCAACTCGAAAATTGTTTCAGAGTTAAACAAAACCAATGAATTCCTTTGTAATTATACTTAAAACACACTCAAACATACATGTGCACACAAACTCACCTACACAAGTCACAAACAGATCGGCGGGCGCGCACACGACAGGCTCTGTCTCAATCGAGATGTTGGGCTGCTCAGTCTCCACGACAGGGGCTGAATCTGAAATCGACCCTATACCCTTAAATAGGGCATTATTTGAAGGGACGGACATTTGTAGTGTTGTCCGACACCATATTGGACATGTTCGAGTGCAGTCATTCAGTCTCACGTTCCAGCGCAATAACGAGTAAAGCCGTTTTACAAACAGCTGTCCGACTTCACGCACTCAAACATACATGTGCACACAAACTCTCTCTCTCACACAGACTCACACACACCCCAACAGATCAGCGCGAACACAGCAACACACACACACACCAACAGATCAGCGCGAACACACACACACACACACACACACACACCCCAACAGATCGGCGCGAACACACACACACAACAGATCGGCGCGAACACACACACACACGCACGCACTGCGCGCGCATACATAACCCTCAATCTATTCCCTGTACGTGTTGATATCCTGTTCAACACATCCTGTTCCCTAGATAGACTGTTGATAGTAGATTAACTATAATGCCTAATGTGACCAGCAGAGGGAAATATCTAGGTAGGACGATGGGATAAAGTAACGTGAGGAAGAGAGGCAGGATGTTTTGGTGATGATGCATGCGATTGAGACAGAGCAGTCAGGTGTGTGTGTGCGCGCCCGCCGATCTGTTTGTGACTTGTGTAGGTGAATTTGTGTGCACATGTATGTTTGAGTGTGTTTTAAGTACAATTACAAAGCAATTCATTTGTTTTGTTTAACTCTGAAACAATTTTCGAGTTGCGTTGTGGTAAAAATAGCAACGGGTAACGCCAGCTGATTGAGGAGTTCAACCACTCTACGTCATCAACCTAGAACGCAAACAAAATGGCGCCGCCCATGGTCCAAATATAAAATCGATTTTTTAAATAACGTAGATCTTTCATGGGTTTTCTACCACATAATTCAGTAAGAGACATCATTTATGTTATATTAAGCCACACAAGTCTCAACACCATGGGATCCCTTTAAACGCAATAGCCATTTTGCCACGAGCATTCAGCGCGTAGCCTACTGAGTAAGCGAGCACCTGACTGAGCAGCCTAAAACATATTTGGTGTTTTTTTTTTCTTTCACTTCGGCGGTGTCAGGGGCATTGGCTGTTATGTCGTTTTGGTTATTGGGCTACCTTGTTGAACGCATATTATTATATTTCACACACTTTTATATTTTCCAAATCTAATTAATTAGTCCAAGAACCGTTCGGTACATAATGCGTACCGCGTACCGAACCGAAAGCCTCGTACCGAACGGTTCAATACGAATACGCGTATCGTTACACCCCTACTAGTGATGCATTACATTGATAAAAAGTGACAATAAATGATGACAGAATTGTATTTTTGGTTGAACTATCCCTTTAGTTTAACATTTATTTTAATCAATTATGCAGACCTAGCTTCCAGGTTGTATTGCTGTTAACATTATTTAAATGTAACTTTTTATTGCAGGTGCAGTTGGTTGAAACAACGCCAGTCCCAGCAACACACTTCCAACACTGATTAGTGCCACAATTCAGCAGTTTGAGTGCCCGTGCTCACCACCAGAGGGCACTCCAATCCAGACTGTCACTCTATCATAAAGTACATTACCCATTATCCTTTGCCCGGACTCATTAGCACTCACTGTTTACACCTGTGTCTTATTATTCGGTTTTCCGCCTGTTTATCTCTGTTATTCACTGTGAAGTCTTGTTTTTGCATTTCTGAGCATTTTCCTCGGTTTCATGTCTCTTGGTTTGTTGGATTTCTTGCCTGTTTCCCGGATTACCCGTTTGCCTGTCTCTCCTGTCTTGTTTGCCTTTTTGGACTGTTTGCTTGTGTATGACCTTTTGCCTGCTTTTGACTATTATTGTGGATTACCCTCTTGATAAATACTGCATTTGGATCTCCTACATTCTGTCTCAGGGTTCTTTACAATTAGAGACTTTTTTTCTCTCTTGAAGTTGTTGTTTGTTATCTTTAGCAAGTTACTGTTATTCCCCCCTCCCTTCTACTTTAACTCTCATTGCTAGTTTAGCATAATACACACTTGAAATTTGGTGTCACACTTTGAATGTCATTTATATTAATATAAATGGTTTCTGATTAACTGTAAATATTTGTCAAAAGTAAATGATTGAAAACATTTTTGTTGTTGAGTGTTGTATTTACCATAAGACTTTTACATAATGCTCAAAGTTGCACGTGGGCCATATAAGGGCCATTAGATTTTAACAAAACTCAGCCATACTAAAATTCCATATAAGGCACACATAAGGGCCACATACAATTGTATTGTTTGGCTCTTGTTTGGTGGAGTTATGGCACTGCTTTGGCTGTGCTGTGGTAAAGAAGAATTGGGCCAGATCTGGGCCAGCAAACACAAACTAATCTGGGCCACATCTAAGCTGTTTATCTGGGCCAAATCTGGGCCAAAGGAAATTTGCTGACTGGGTAATCCTTTAACGTACATTTTGACAACAGCCAAACTCAATGCAACAGGGCATCGTTGGGTCGCAGAGCTGGCCGATTTAAATTTTACCATTAAATATCGTCCAGGGAGATGCAATGCAGATGCAGATGGCTTGTCGAGGATGCCGCTAGACATTGACCAGTTCATGAAACTCTGCACAGAAGAGATCAATCAGGATGTCATAAGTGCTACAGTACAAGGTGTGATTTTACCGTTCAAGGATGCTCCTCTTTGGACAAGTGGAATTGATTTAAAAGCTGTACACCTGGTGGAAGATGAAATCTCACTGCCCAGTAATCTGTGTCTTTCACAGGAGCAGATCAAACAATCTCAAGAGAGAGACCCTATTATCAGCCGTATGTGAATGTGAGTGCCTGAAAAGGAAAAAACTTAATAAGACTACTAAAGCCCCATTGGTTACAATTCAAACTACATACCTGTTCCAACTGGTGTCCATTGACTTCCTTCACCTTGGAAGTACAAAAATGGTTATGAGTACATACTTGTTGTGATGGACCATTTCACACGGTTTGCTCAGGCTTACACCACACGAAATAAGTCAGAAAAAAGGTGGTGCAACATGTCTTTGGTGATTTTGCCCTCAAGTTTGGGTTCCCTGAGAAAATCCATCACGACATGGGAAGAGAATTTGAAAACCATCTGATGGATCAGTTGCAGAAGGTTTGTGGTGTGCGTGGGTTTCACACAACCCCCTATCACCCAATGGGTAACGGACAACTTGAAAGGTTCAACAGGATGCTCTTGTCCAAGCTCAGGACACTGAGTGATAATAAAAAGGCTGACTGGAAGAATTCGCTGTCCAAAGTGATCCATGCATACAACTGCACCCGCTCTGAAGCGACTGGGTTCTCTCCATATTACCTGCTATTTGGACGTGCACCATGGCTTCCCATCGATCTCATGTTCAACCTGCAGGCGAAAGAGAAACAGCAGAGTTATGTGGATTATGTGGCAAACTGGCAGACAGATACAGGAAGCCTATGAAATTGCATCAAAGACTGCTGAGAAAGGCCTTGAGAGGAAAAAAATACTACGACAAGAAAGTCCATGGTGTTGAGCTTTTGCCTGGCAATAGAGTCCTACTCAGGAACCTAACTGAAAGAGGGGGACTGGGTAAACTGCGCTCACACTGGGAAGATTGTGTGTATACGGTTATAAGTGAGAAAAGCCCTGATGGTCCAGTGTATGAGATCAAACCAAGAAAGGAGGACAGAGTCGGGTGGTACACCGAAACCTCCTGCTGCCTTGCGACAGTCTACCTGTGGAAAAGCCAGACACAAGTGAATGCCAGACACAGAAAAGAAAGTGCATCGCTAAAAGCAGGAAAGAGCCAGAACAACATCTCAACCCAGACTCAAACAGTGATTATGATGAAGGGTATGAACTGTGCTGTAAATTCCCACCCCGCTCCGAACAAAATGAAAAGCCCACCCTGCTGAATCCTGAGGCAGAACCATTTGAATCAGCAATGATCAATGAGGACTTACCGGAATACCTACCTGATTCTAGAGAAGAAGAGAATCCAGACGTCATTGGTGCTGAAGAGGAGAATGTTCCACAGGAGGACAGTGTCCCTGAGGATGATGATCGAGATTCCGTGAGTGAACCAGAGGTGCCACAGCCACCAACTTACCCACAAAGACAGAGACATCAGCTAAAGATGTTGACTTACAATGAACTGGGAGAACCGACAGTGGTGCAGAGAAATCTTGTTCTGAAGGAGATCAACTTCCAGCAAGCCTGTGGCCATAACCTCTGGAGGCCGTGGACTGTAATAAACAACAGAATAGTAAACTAAAAAGACAATCAAATATTACAGAAGAAAAAAATAGAAGTAGAGAGAATACACACCTGTGAGACTGTGAACGTAGTAAACAGAAAAAACAAAAGGTAACAAGACTGAGTGAATAAGTGGCCGATATATGGAGTTTGGTTACATGGTAAGACTCATCTAATTAAGATGTAAATGTTTACATATGCTACCATTGCTGGTAGGAATAATCAGATAAATGGAGAAGTGCAATAGTTAGAAAATGTAGCAATAGTCAATGACTGACCCCTTTTTATATATATATATATACATGGTTATATATATACATGGTTATATAAATTCAAATAGTTTTATTTATGTATTGTTATTAATATTGGTTATCATTTATTAAGTATACTGATGTCTATATCACTTATATCTGCATATACTGGTGGGTGACGCTAGGGGGCAGTGGTGAGACCGCAGGGTATCTCACTTATGATAAAGAAGAAGCCACACTGCCAGCCATATCAACATGTGCTTAATGTTTTATTGTTGTCTTTGTTGATTTTGCAGGTAAGATGAGTGATGGGTCATCGTGACTGTTTTATAATGTTAAGATGTTAGTTGATTTGTTTGTTAGGTGTTTTCGTTTTGTTAATCGGAAAAAATAACCGCATCAGCGCACCTGCGGCTAGAATTGGGTCAAGTCGGCCACGCGGGCGGATGCCGTGCGAGAGATTGCCGCGGCTGGAATGCGGCCTACTCGGCCGCGCGGTAGATCGTGATTTCAACATAAATTAACAATTTAACGAATGCAGAGTTGGTTAGGGTTAAATAGTTAAGCAACATTTGATCATTTATTTGTTTGTTTCATTACATTCAGTCATTGTGGGTGATTATATTGTTGTTCAGAGAGTTTGTAGACATTGATTCAGAGTTATATGGCATAATGTTATTTAAAGAACAGAGCTTACAATCACATACAATTAAATATAAGTAATGTAAATTGCTTGTAGACAGCTTGTGTAATTGAGCATTATCATTTAACTACTGAAAGATCAGTGTAAGCTAGTTGGTGTAATACAAATGTTATTATTTCTTGATATACTGTGTATCTGAGTAATGTATACCAGCATAATGTATATATGTGAGTTGACTGAACAGTATCTCACTTATGATAAAGATGAAGTCACACTGCCAGCCATATCAACATGTGCTTAATTTTTTATTGTTGTCTTTGTTGATTTTGCAGATATTGCAGTGTGACAGAAATAAAATAAAACTATATGTGCCACCAGAAAACACCGCCTCTTTTGTGTGTGCAACACTTTCAGCATGCTCAGGCAGCGTTAGTGGATGAGTCGTGTTCCCACTGCGGGAATACGGCCATCTCCGTGTTGCGGTCGAGACTCGATGAACTCCTGGAGCGAGAGTCCCCTCTGCCACACCCCGATCTGACGTCTCTACGCAAGGCGTCACTTCGGCTGGTGGCCAAGGTTTCCTGAGGGTGATGGTGTGGAATACAGCTCTGACACTCGTGCCGTACCCGCAAGCGTTAGAATGGAGCCCGTGGCTTCGGCTTCGGCCACCCTGTGGGTGTCGTTTAGCGCTCCAGAGGATGACGAGAAGTCGATCACCGCATCTCAAGGTGGGCTAGAGTCCTCCGAGGATGATGATTCGGCTGTGCTGCCACCCTCGGGTTTGCCAGCATTGCCAGAGTCGGACCCGGAGTTGACAGCCATACTTGCCCAGGCAGCTGCGGCACTTGGGTTGGAGTGGAACCCTCCGCCCCGACCTGAGCGCTCGCAGTTGGATGATTGGTTTTTGGCTGCATTACGTCAGGACAGCCGTCATGCCGTGCCCCCAATTTCTTTCTTCCGGAGGTGCATGAAGAGATTGCATGAAGAGACTGGATAGTGGACACCATTGTTTTGGCATACCAGCAGCAGGGGCGACCATGCCCCCTTGGGGTCAGGGCACACTCCACCTGGAGTTTGGTCTCTCCTTGGGCTTAAGTGTATGGCGCTCCGCTAACAGACATCTGCAGAGCTGCAGGCTGGGCGAAACCGAACACATTCGCCAGATTTTACAACCTCTGAGTGGAGCCTTTATCCAGCTATGTACTCTCCTCTACAAGTGGCCGGTACATGTGTATTTCCACTGTAAGCCTCTTTGAGTGGGTGAATTCCCTTGGCAAGCTTGCTGCCTCCTGGGGTTAAAAATCCACCTGCGGCTGGTACCCCAGTGATCTTCCTTATGCAGCCCTTAGCGGGTCATAGATGTTTTCCTAAGTCCTCCCTACAGGTAGGCATTATGGCTAATTATGGTAATTCCTGTGATAAGTAGAGGCCTTTGGCCGTACTAATCTTACACCAGGGAACTTGTGCTTACACAGGGCACTGGAAGACAGCTGAGTGGTGTGATTAAATTGGGACCCCCATTCATCAGTCACTGACATTACTCGGAGTGACTGAACGAAAGGGAACGTCTCGGTTACGTATGTAACCCTCAATCCCTGAGGAGGGAATGGAGACGTAACGTCCCTCTGCCACATCCGCTGTACCGCCGGAACGGGAGTTCAGCTTGGCTCCTCAGCAGGTAAACATAATGCAATTATGCCAGCTACTTCCTTATATACCCACGTGGGTAGGCGAAATTACGCATGCAAATCTCGCATGCCCATTGCATTGGCACTGCCATTGGGCATTTTCTAGATCTCAAAGTTGATAGGCTTCTAAGTGAAACCCCCATTCGTCAGTCACTGACATTACTTCTCCATTCCTATGGGTCATGCAGTGCAGGTATTGGTGGCACAGGTGTCAGAGGTTTCTGCCCAGTTCCAACATCTCAGAGCGGACATCCACGGAGCACCCACTGTGCCAACCCCGCCGTCTGTTTCCCCACCCGTGACGCAACCAGATCATTGCACTGAACCATGTCTTCCTCCTCCAGGGCATTATGCTGGTGACCCACAATTATGCAGAGCTTTTGTGACTAAACACTCCTTGTTCTTTACTCTTCAGCCTACATCATTTCCTACTGAGCAGTCTAAGGTGGCTTTGATCACATTTCTGTCAGGACGTGCTGCGTTGTGGGGAACGGCGGTGTGGGAAACGAAGAGCGGGAGATCGACGGATTGGATTTGCCTACAGGCCTGGATGGACTGATTGAGTTGCCGATCAGAATAGACAGCCGTCTGCAAAATCGCATTCAGCAGAGGCAGATTCATTCCTACTCGGAGGTCGAGTTCGCCAGAGACACGGTCAGTCCACTTCAAGATCCTGATGAACCAGGTGGGCAAAACCCGGCTGACCAGGGAGGAGAAGGCTCATCGAAGAAACAACGGACTGTGCCTTTACTGTGGAGCGAGTGGATATTTTGCTACCAACTGTCCGGTAAAAACAGCCCGTCAATAGATTTGAGGTTATTGACGGGTGGTGCTTCCATCAAAAAATCCTCTTCTACTACTCTCCTCCCGGTCAGACTACAATGGGCCACTTTTTCCCACATCTGCCAGGCGCTAGTGGACTCAGGAGCGGAGGGGAGTTTTATCGATGCAGCCCTAGCCGCACGGTTGAACATTGTTTCATGTACAGTCGGTCCCGTTCTTGGGGTTTATTGTATCATCCGGGGAGCGCATGGATCCCGATTCAGGCTGTGGTAGATTGGCCAACCCCGGATTTCCACAAGGCCCTGCAAAGGTCCCTTGGGTTTGCCAAATTTTACCAGTGTTTTATTCACAACTACAGCCAGCTAGCCACTCCTCTGACTGCCTTGACCTCCACCAGGCTGACGATCAGTTGGTCAAGTGCAGCTGAGGCTGCATTTTCTAACCTGAAAAATCACTTTGTTTCGGCTCCAATCTTGGTGACCCCTGATCCTTCACGTCAATTTGTGGTGAAGGTCGATGAGTCAGAGGTTGGGGTTGGTGCGGTTCTTTCCCAGCGCTCTTCCGCAGACAGTAAGATGCACCCAAGCGCATTTTTTTCTCACCGATTGTCACCCGCCGAACGTAATTACGATATTGGTACCAGAGATTTAGAAGGCAAGTTGGCCTTGGAAGAGTGGCGCCATTGGTTAGAGGGTTCGGGGGTTCCTTTTATCGTCTGGATCGACCACAAGAACCTAGAGTACATTAGATCCGCAAAACGTCTGAACGTCTGGGCTCTTTTTTTCGGCCCTTTTGATTTTTCCATCTCATACCGTCCGGGCTCTAAAAACATCAAGCCCAATGCCTTGTCTCGTATTTTTGACCGTTCCGAGCATCCGTTTTCTCCCGATTCCATCGTACCGGAGAGACTGGTCATTTCTGCGGTCGTTTGGGAGATCGAGTCGAAGGTCCGTAGCGCCTTACAAGGGGTAATGCCTCCGCCCAGTTGCTCACCGAGTTGTCTTTTTGTGCCTAAGAACTTGAGGCCAGACGTCATCTGTTGGGATCACTGTTCCAAGATTGCTTGTCATCCAGGGGTTAATTGCACCAGGTTTTTGGTCAAACAACAGTTTTGGTGGCCTTCTATGGCTCGAGACATTCACGATTTTGTCTTGGCCTACTCCGTTTGCACTGTTGGTAGGACTTCCAATCGACCCCCAGCGGGACTCCTTCAGCCGCTGTTTGTCCCTTCGAGACACTGGTCCCATATTGCTCTAGATTTTATCGGTCATTTTTAGATAGTCGTTTTAACCGTGGTGGACCGGTTCTCGAAGGCAAGATTTATTCTCATTTTATTCCCCTGCCCAAATTACCTTCTGCCAGGAAGACAGCTGTCACTGTCATTTATCATGTTTTTCGCATTCATGGCCTCCCAAAAGATTTGGTTTCTGACAGGGTACCCCATTCGTGTCCAAATTTTGGAGGGAATTGTCGATGACACTCGCCCCCAGTAAGTCTTTCCTCTGGTTATCATCCTCAGAGCAATGTTCAAGCTTAGAGGGCCAACCAAGGTTTGGAATGAGTGTTGCGATGTTTGGTGTCTCAGAACACTTCCTCCTGGAGCCAGCAGCTCTCTTGGGTTGAGTACGCGCATAACTCGTTGCCAGTATCGTCCATGGGTCTTACTCCGTTTGAGGGTAGTATAGGTTACCAGCCACCTGTTTTTCCGAGCTTGGAATCCAAAGTCGTGGTCCCCTCCGCCCACGCATTTGTCCAGAGGTGTTGTCGCAACTGGAGAAAGGCTAGAACAGCTCTCCTCCGGGTGCGGGAGCGCACTAAGGCTATGGCCGACCGCCACCATTCAAGGCCTCCCGAATACGACGTTGGACAAAAATTGTGGCTTTCTACTCTGAACATTCCTCTCCGCACCGTTTGTAATAAACTGGCTCCTAAATGTATTGGCCCGTTCACTGTCACTAAGATCCGGTGTACAGGAGAATTCATCCGGTATTTTATGTATCCAAAATGAAGCCTGTTTTCCGTTCCCCTTTTAATCTGGGAACTGCCCATTGTAGTTCAAGATCTGCCCATTGTAGTCCCTGTGCTGCCAAGGACTGTTTGCACTCCATCTCTTTTTTCTGTGTTCCTGATGTTGAACGTTCTGCATTATTCCTTTTAATAAAGGATTTGTACTTGCACTTGAATCCTGAGCGTTTTCCTGACAACGGGAGGGATTGTTTTGAAAGCGGCAACTGGAATAATTCACTGACAGGGCTCTCAAAATGTTTTTATCAAACAAACACAGTTATCATCCACATTTGTATTACTTGGCCCTGTCCGGTGGATCTAAGCGTGAACTGCACACACACGTGCACTCTACAAATGTCAAGTCAAGAGAGTGCACAACAGATAAAGAAATTACAGTTATTTCACTATTAAAAATTCACCGGCCTGCCGACGGGCTTATGTCTACCCAGCCAACACGTGTATGTGGGGCCCACGTGGATTAAACATGGGCTACAGGGGTACAGAGTGGGGATGGGCTCAAAATGGGCATCTGATCTGGGGCCCACTTGGGTGAACCAAGTAGGTCCCACATGGGCAAACCCAGCTGGGCTCCTCATGTGGGACCTAGATGGTTCACTAATGGGAAATGAGAACATGGGTGGAAAATGGGCTATTCAGTGGTCTAATTCATTCACAGTCAAGACATGTGCAAACACAGTCAATTCCAAAGGTTGATTACATGGGTAGATAGTACACAAATATGCACCCTTGAAAAAAATGTATTGTTATTTTGACACTTGAACACCATTAATGTGACTTTAATCTAATCAAAATTTAAAAATTCCAACACAATAGCAATTTTATTTGGTTTATTTTGTGATCACAGAGCAGTGCCATACAGGGACAATTTTAGCTTTTATTATAAAAGTGTACACATTAAGTGAAATATCACATTAAGTGAAATATTTTCTTTCTCAAATGTTTAATTTTGAATAAATCTTTAATAAATTTTATTTAGGCACAGAACCACTAGTTTCCGATTAGTAATGGCTTTAGAAAAATGTTCCAAATAAGTTGGAATGTCTTCTGCAGGGTTAGGTAATACTGAGTCATTGTTAATAGGTTACACCAGGATCTTTACTTTATACTTAACACATTTTGTATGTCTCCATCATCAATCACACCTGATTCAACTCATCAGCTCATTAGTAGAGATTTCAAAACCTGGGTGTGTCAGCTATAGTGAGCCGTACAAAATCTGCAGGGCTGGTGGTACGCCAAGACAGGTTTGAAACCATAACCGAATTTATTTATTTTTATTTTCATCTTTTAACAATACATCCACTTGTGATTCTTATTAAGTGGGCACTTAAATCTTCACCTTAATTCTTTCGCAGTTTGTGTCGTTTCGTCGCCATCTGTTTTTGTCTGACCCTACAGACCATTTCATCAAGATCAACTGGATGTGGGGCACCAAAAAGCTTTAAATGTGAAAAAGAGAATTAAAAAAAAAATTGACACAATGGTTGATTATTTTGAAAGGGCTTTTGGGCGAGCGATTATGGTGGAGTGAGTGAGGAGCTGCACTGTTTTTATCTTTTTGTTTGTGAAATACATAAACTTTAAGTGTACAGATGTACATAAACAATACAAGTTTTGTCAAATTATGTCTGTCAGGAGCTCTTTTTTTTTGTGGTACTTTTGTCAAATAAAGTTGTAACTGTAATTTAGTCGTTTTCAAATTATTCTAAATAACCCTTGCATGATAAAGTATAGCATGAGCTACTGGTTTCTGTTGATTAACTTTAACATTTTAGTGTAGTTTAGAGCAGTGGTTTTCAAACCTGTCCTGGAGGACCATCAGCCCTGTGTCTCCCTCATTTATCACACCTGATTCAACTCATCAGCTCATTAGTAGAGACTGCAAGAACTAAATTGGTGTGTCGAATAAGGGAGACATACAAAATTTGCAGGACTGGCGGTCCTCTAGGACAGGTTTGAAAACCACTGGTTAAGAGGATTACCTGTAATGTTTGTATTACAGGGTTCACTATACGATAACTCATACAGAAACTAAGCTAGCCCATCTATATATACTCGTTGTAGCCCATAAGAGCCCTACATAAAACCTATCTGGGTCCAGTCATTAACCCAAATGGGCAGACCCATGTAGGCCCCAAATGGGTGCGACCTGGGTTACCCATATCGGCCTGGTATGAGCCCATCAAGAGACCCATCATTAACCCTTATGGGCAGACCCATGCAGGCCCCAAATGGGTGCTACCTGGGTTACCCATGTGGGCCCAGTATGAGCCCATCAAGAGACCCATCATCAACCCATCTGGGCTAACCCATGTAGGGCCTCCATGGAAACTGAGGACAAAATTAGCTGGGTCCCAGTTGGGTAGCCCAGGTGGGCCCCAGATATCAGCCCATGTGCAACCCCTTTGGGGCGCCACATGGGTGTGTTGGCTGGGTAGGTAGCCCATCTGGAAAACACATAGCCCCGGGACGTAAGGCTTTGTGAGCCACCTGGCCCATAACATTACATGTCTGGTCTGATCTGTTCTAATCCTGAATTGCACTGAACCAACAAATAAGGGATTCTCCAGCCTGTGACAGCGTGCTAAGATATGTTATTTTAGACACTTACACATAAGATCTGTAAGAATCACATTAAAAGAAAAAAAAAAATTACTCACATAAGTGTTTTGCACCATTCCAGTCGGATCCAATATAGAGGGCACAGCATTGTGTTTTAATCTCAATGGCCCTCATTTATCAAAAGTGCGTACACCAAATTTCCAGCGTACACCTTGCGTACACCCAAACCCACGGTGACTTTGAGATTTATCAATATGGACGTTGGCGAACGGCACGCTCAAATCCTACGCCAGCTCAGGAGGTGGTGTACGCACTTTTGAGAAAAACAATTCCTAACACCACAAAACGCACTGACAAGATATGCTATATGACCCACTGTAAAAAACAACAACAACAACATTCAGTGTTTATTTTTGTGCAACATGAACGTCAATGTTTAATTTGTGTGACTTTACCAAAGCGTTTGATTTGTAGGCATATGTATTCCTCTAGTCGCGAGCCTGTGCGCTTTATCTGACGTTTCAGGCCCGCCTGGCCCGGCAGCTGCGCACGGACAGGGACTAAATTAATTCAGACTGAAAAAATAATAAAAATGACCTTCTTCTTTTAAATAATAATAAAATCAATAAAAACGACATTCTTCTTCTAAATAACAAGCGTCATTAAAGGGGGGGTGAAACACTCAGTTTCAGTCAATCTCATGTCAATCTTGAGTACCTATAGAGTAGTATTGCATCCTTCATATCTCCGAAAAGTCTTTAGTTTTATCATATTTATAAAAGAAATATGGGCTGTACCGAGTCTTTCCGGAAAAAACCGAGCGCCTGGAGGCGTATCGTGTGGGCGGAGCTAAAGAATCACAAGCGCGCAAAGCGGTGACGTCCTCAAGCGTGGAGAAACTCATGGCTATCTCAGCTAATACAGATAATGATCCACAATCAAATCTGAGGCTGAAATAAACTGAACAGGAGAAACGGCAACATCAGGACGTCCGTCTCTGTGGTATGTAAGTTACTGTATTTGATGGCCTCTCCACATTTCTGTGTCTTTACTCGCAGTGTATGAGGACATGATTCGGTTTATGGACTATTGTATGCGACTAGACCTTAGAAGTAGCAAGCAGAACGGTTTTGGACGTCAGACTAGTGTAACGTTATACAGAACAACAATGGAGTAACCGTTAGCGCATTTGAATGACGAAGCACGCGATCGTATCGTTTACTGATGTTTACTCATGCGACGGTAGCCAATAGCAGAGACATTTGAAGTTGATTTACTCACCGGCATCTTCCAAAGCAGGACCGCTCTGTCAAAAACACACTTCTTTGGTATGATTTGGTGAAGTCCTGTGACAGCAGTGACCGTGGAAATCCACTTTGCGACGCGACTGAAGCGATGCCTTGAAGCTTCCCGTCATTTCTGCGTTCAAATCGGTTCAAATGCAGCGCTGCCTTCCCGGGGCGCGACATTAGTGTTCACGGACGACTGGATCTGCACCTGAGAGACTGTTTACAGCGTGCATTTCCTCTCTCTCCCTCTAGTTACGCGCGCGCGCACCCTTCCGGGAGAAGAGCCCGTACAAGGACCTTCCGCTCTATTTAACGTCAATTAGACCCATACTCGAAAAAAACTCGCCGAAACTTGTGAGAAACCGGAAGGAGTATTTTTAACACAGAAATACTCCATCAAACGTCCAACATTAGTTTTTGAAACTTTGTCTATGTTTAGGATGGGAATCCAAGTCTTTAAAGGTGTAAAAAGCTCAGTATGCATGAAACAGCATTTCACCCCCCCTTTAAGAATAATAATCATAATAATAATAAGAAGAATCTTACAAATCGTCATGTAATTATTAATGTGAATGAATCTTACTCCACATCACATCATCATCACTATTGTACACCTCAATACATGTGCCGTGATACGAAATGAAATGCTATTTTTTTCAAAACGTGCTGTAAAATAATGCAGTGATGGTAATTTATCATCCAAACAGCTTTAAACTGCTGGAGTGCGCTTCTCAACCTCCACACTATTAACAGTACTCGTTATTTGTGTCCATATTTTGTTTTTGTAGGTGCCTTTAATTCCACTCTTTAAACTCCTAAATAAAACAATTTCATTTTTTTTTCCACTTCCCTGGTGATCTCGATGGGCGCGTCTCAATCATCTCACTAGTCCACTAGTCAGGGCACTGATCAGGGAGTCAGCCCATTGACTTATGTCCTAATCAGTGCCCTGACTAGTCGACTAGTGAGATGATTGAGCGCGCCCGATCTCCATGTCGGAGAAGTTTCGCTTCTTTGCCGTCTTCTGTTTGTCCATGGCGTAAAATGAGGGCGTGGGAGAGGCGGAGACTTGAATATATAGGGGCGTGTTATTCTGATGACTATCGTTTTCAGCCGCGGCATTTACAGTCTTGTTCAAAATAATAGCAGTACAATGTGACTAACCAGAATAATCAAGGTTTTTAGTATATTTTTTATTGCTACGTGGCAAACAAGTTACCAGTAGGTTCAGTAGATTGTCAGAAAACAAACAAGACCCAGCATGCATGATATGCACGCTCTTAAGGCTGTGCAATTGGGCAATTAGTTGAAAGGGGTGTGTTCAAAAAAATAGCAGTGTCTACCTTTGACTGTACAAACTCAAAACTATTTTGTACAAACATTTTTTTTTCTGGGATTTAGCAATCCTGTTAATCACTAAACTAATATTTAGTTGTATGACCACAGTTTTTTAAAACTGCTTGACATCTGTGTGGCATGGAGTCAACCAACTTGTGGCACCTCTCAGCTGTTATTCCACTCCATGATTCTTTAACAACATTCCACAATTCATTCACATTTCTTGGTTTTGCTTCAGAAACAGCATTTTTGATATCACCCCACAAGTTCTCAATTGGATTAAGGTCTGGAGATTGGGCTGGCCACTCCATAACATTAATTTTGTTGGTTTGGAACCAAGACTTTGCCCGTTTACTAGTGTGTTTTGGGTCATTGTCTTGTTGAAACAACCGTTTCAAGGGCATGTCCTCTTGTCCTCTGAACAATGTCTTGAACGACCCATTTTCCTCAGCTTTCAAATGCATGTTCAACAAGTGTTGGCTTCATCCTTAAATAGGGGCCACCTGATTCACACCTGTTTCTTCACAAAATTGATGACCTCAGTGATTGAATGCCACACTGCTATTTTTTTGAACACACCCCTTTCAACTAATTCAACTAATTGCCCAATTGCACAGCCTTAAGAGCGTGCATATCATGAATGCTGGGTCTCATTTGTTTTCTGACAATCTACTGAACCTATTGGTAACTTGTTTGCCACGTAGCAATAAAAAAAATATACGAAAAACTTTGATTATTCTGGTTAGTCACATTGTACTGCTATTATTTTGAACAAGACTGTATCAAGGGCATGTATTGCGTTCACCTGGATTGCAAAAGGTGTGCACAGCTTCATAAATCAGGCGATGAGAGGAGTGTAAGCATAATCTTACGCCAACATATACGCCCGTTTCTACGCAAGATTGATAAATGAGGACCATTATGTCTGCAAATCCAGTGTCGACCTGTGTCTTGTTTACAAATGATTATCTTGCTATCTTTGGCATGTTTATTGCTCATTTAGCTGCACAAGTCAGTGGGCAGGGTAACATAAGCAGGCATACATTTATCTGTAGAGGCAATGTTTCCCCCTTCTAATACGTAATTGAATTGAGAGCCTCGTTTGCTGAGCCTGTGTCTATAAAAGCTTTTCTTTTACTAAAAAGGAAGTTTTTAGCTCCAAAAATTACAGGATATTCTTATATTACTATGACCTTTTATATATCAAAGGTTCAAGGGAAAGTTGATTTCTCAATTCATAACCCCTTTAATCGTTTTTATTGTTGTTTGTAAAGCCCAAGTGTGCATCTTTTTCATAAATGGTTTCTGTCATTATAGTTTTTATCAGGCTGATGTTAGTTCAAGTGTTCGCTTTATTAAATAAGTTTGGTTTTAGTTATTGATTTGATTCTGTAAAACGGGGGGTGTGAGGTCATGATTGACAGTTTCTCTGTTCAAATAAAAAAAATTCTGGATTTTCGAGAGGAGATTGGAGCTTTAATATTATTTTTTTTACATTTCCATAACTTTAATTTCACAATGACAAAATTTGTTGTTCTGCAGTAAACTGTGCTAACCGATTCTGCGGAAGTGTGGGCAGTGCCTTGCTACCGCAGCTCAACTTACCTCTCACTTGGGTTCCCAAATTCACTACTGTGAAGACTCAGGTGGCAAATCAGCACAAGTTGTCTGCACCATATGAGACACTGGTAGCCTGACAAGCCAGACCCACATCAAGATGTTTGACCTGGGAACCCTCCATTGACAGGGCTTAATCCGAGGGGTGGGATAAACGGTTGTCTTTCAAACTCCCTCTGCACCTAATTGGATAGAGCTACAACCAGAGCAACGTGAAGCGGAGCTAGTTGATAGATTAATCTTTCGCTGTATCCGGTCGGCAAAACTCTGAACACATCTTCCCTTTTTAAAATTGACTTCAGTACAGTTCTTTGTTCTTTTCTCAGAGAAAAGCTTACCTCCAAATCTTCCAGAGTTGCAGTCAAAGCCGATTCGAAAGACCGCTGTTCACCAGCTTTTGTGTTTACAAGTAGCACGCAAGCGCAAATCTGCTGTTATTATGCTACCTACTGAATTGGACAACCGCAATCTCAGGAACGCATTTCCAGTACACTAGTTTTGGAGAACCGAAACAAGTGCCACCAAGGCAGTATGTTAACCCTTTTTTTGTTTTTTAAAGGTTTATTACACCCAAATACTGATTTCTTTATTGCAATTAAGGAATGTTGAGTAATTATTGGGTCCAAGGTGCGTAATTTAATAACTCATCAAGTAAAATAAACAAGGAATGGTATAGCCTTTTCAGTCAATCACATTTTTAAGTAGAGAGGGAATCCACAAGAATGACTTGTGGGGGTAGATTGTGTATATTTTATTAAATATATATATATATATATATATATATATATATATATATATATATATATATATATATATATATATATATATATATATATATATATATATATATATTGCAACAGTAAACAAATGCAAAAACTAATTTGTTCATGACGTGAACCACATAGGAAGAACTTCATGAACAATGTCTTTACTGACTCCTAAGAGAGAGAAAGATAGAGAAGTGAATGTAATAAGGAACATTGAGTTCAACTCTCTAATTTTTTATTTCAAATTTAAAGATCTTAGTCACCACAGAGCACACACATTATATACAATACAAAATTATATAAATCTTCATACCAAATAATGTTCATATTACTGTTATTGCATACTGTTTAAAGATTTGGGTCTTTGACTTGAAACATTCATGTCAATAAAGCCCATCTGAACTGAGAAAAATATATATAATAGAGAGAGATGCCAGAAATCGGAATAGAAATAACATGTTTTTCTCAATGTGATACCATGTTATT
Organism: Pseudorasbora parva; assembly: GCF_024679245.1. Taxonomy (NCBI): domain Eukaryota; kingdom Metazoa; phylum Chordata; class Actinopteri; order Cypriniformes; family Gobionidae; genus Pseudorasbora; species Pseudorasbora parva. The sequence continues at coordinate 17,968,602 of NC_090192.1, forward strand.
TCTACAATAACGTGACTTTTCCCCATGTCCTTTAATATTTAAAGCACACATTTTGATGTATGCAGCAGCACTATCTACCAACTGGATGCTCTTTTCTCAATTGTTCCTCTATCATTCTATTAAATTCCTCCACTTCACTGAAATAGTAAATAAAGAACATGTTTAAAATGGCTCTCCAAATGATATTTTAATTTGCACAACGTAGTTGGTTGAAACAAAGAAGAGCTACAGAACGGTTAGTGGAAGTCCTCACAGCATGTAGCGCATCTCTTTAGTTCAGGAACAAGTACATGTACACAATCTAACACGTGGTATTTTAACAGTCAATCATTATGTTGGCCTCTGTTATGCCTGACTATAAAAATGTCATATGTCTCAATCAACATTATAAAACCATGTCAAAATGAAGAGATGTACTCATAACATGTATTGTGTCGTAACGTTAAACAGACTGACTATGAGCATGTGACAGCTAAAACAATATGATTATTTTAACTTACTTAAAATGAAGAATAAAACAACAACGAGTAACTAACAAGCTTTCACAACAAAATGTAATACAGTTGCTTTGTGCTATCACTAAGTCAACACAAGCTTTCATGCAAGCTTATTTTAACGAATATGCTAACCATTTATTTACAGCACTATCTAAAATACGTATGATAGTTATGCAGTCAAGACTATTTAGCAAATCACAATTACTTCATCTACGTTAAATTTCCAATGAAATGCATCACAATTGTTTTTAATGTTAACATCGTCATCCATCGTCATACACTCTGATGGTCATCCATCTTTGCTGGTCCTAAAAACCTAGGGTCCTAGAAATGTGGTCCTAGGACTGCGGTCCTGAAAAAGCAGCCTCCTGGTTGTGTAGGCAGATGCTATTCCTCAGAGAGGGCCTAAACCATTGTAAAAATAATAGTTACAAACTTTAAAATAATAGTTTAATTTTTTTAAATAAAACGTCATCAGTTCTAATATAATTTTAGTAGTTTATAATTTGACAATAAACATCTAAATCTTTTTGAAGAAAATATACTCTTCAAATCTGCCAAATCAGTTTGTGTTGTGTTGTATAGACATCGGTTTAGAAGATTAGGATTTTTCCACCTAAGACTTTCAGCTCTGTGATTGGTGGCCAAGCCATAACAAAGTCATTGACAGGCAAATTTCAAGTGACAGGAAAATTGACCAGTCATATATCCTTTTAATGAGTGGGACTTGTTATTACATAGATTATGAGGTGTTCCACCCACTGTGAAGAACATTGATTCAAATCAAGCACCTAGCTAACGTGCTATGGAAACCGCAAGCAACAATAATAAGGAGGACAATGTTGCTAATTTATTACTAAGATTATTTTATTTTAAGACTAGCTTTTAAAAACAAACTGGAGCAGAAAGCCAAAGCTTTTCATTTCAACCACAGCAATAGGTGATTCATCAAACAAGAAGCTTAAGCTTTACTCCTTAAGTTAAGTTTTTAAAAATTGCATAGTGATGTTATGTGACTAATTTTATTATTGCTACCATTGCCATTGTTTTATATGTTAAGCTTTAGTTAAGAAATAATTTATTTTGCAGAATTACTGGTCATTCTGTAAATGTAAATTAAATCTTTGTGAAAAATGCACATTTGCTGGAATTCTGCGTAATAGTTAAAGTTTCAGAAAATCATAAGTTTAATACAGTCTGTTACATATATTTAATCGGCTGTTGTGCCAGTCTAATGATGTAATTTATTATCAATGGTAAGATTCTGTTGCTAATATGTCAACAGAAGAGCGCTGTCATGAAGCATTGGCATTTAAATAAATGTAAAATAATTTGATGGTTTTGTGGCCAGTTGTAAGTTATGTTAGGGGATAACAGCTTATGACCCAAGGCCAGTAGTGAAAAATGAAGACCAAGAGTCAGTAGTGTAATTAATTAAAATGTACTTTTTTTTATTTACAGAAGCTGTAACACACACACACATACATACACACACACACACACACACACGTTGGTCTATGTGGTTTACAGGGACTCTCCATAGGCATAATGGATTTTATACTGTACAAACCGTATTTTCTATCCCCCTACACTGCCCCTGCCCCTAAACCTACCCATCACAGGAAACATTCTGCATTTTTACTTTCTCAAAAAAACATCATTTAGTATGTTTTTAAGGCCATTTGAATTATGAGGACATTTGATATGTCCTCATAAACCACATTTATAGTGTAATACCAGTGTAATACCCATGTAATAATAAAAATTTGTGTCCTCATAAACCACATAAACAGGCTCACACACACACACACACACACACACACACACACACACACACACACACACACACACACACACACACACACAAACACACACACACACACACACACACACAAGAGAATACTGGTTTCCTCCAAGGTTAAGAACATCTTAACTAATTATAAAAACATTTCTCCAAAAGCATGCTGATAACATGTGCTTTCTCTCAGTGAGAGGTACAGACAATAGTACAGGCAATATTCATTTTGACTCTTTAGTGTTTCAGTAAAAGGAAATATAAAAGGAATAAAATATAATAAATGAAATGAAAGAAATACATATTTCATATCTAGAAGCTGGGCTAAGTGAGCAAACACTTTCTGCACTCCTGACATGTTAGAGATGTGTGATACCTCAAAACTCCAAACACATAACAGCTTTTGATCAAGTGTGTAGTGATTTTTACTTTTGTCCACCCAAGGACACTAAGTAAAGTGGTGATTGTTACTCACGTCACCGCTGACGTTGTGATTTTTGGATCACACGTCACTTAAGGTGTGGTTATGAGTACATCAGAAGACCACCTTCCCCCCTCTTAGTTTGGGACACTAGTCAAGGTATTTTACCTTGGCTATATGAGAACACTCCAAACAGGAGGCTGCCCAGTCATTTATAATGAATGTAAAGGGGGGAGAGTTGGTCAGCTGATTTATCTGAAAGATTGGTGAGATTTCAAACTTGTAGATCCTTTTCTGTTTTATCAGCACAAGGAAGACACAATTGTAATAAAATAGATTTTATTAACAAAAGATAAACAGAACAATTAACCCAACTACTAAATGAATACAATGAATGATAAAGGAATAAAGTGCGTAAAATGCATAAAATACATGTGAGTAAGTTAAGTGTGGCTATAGAAGAGTGACATTATCGTATGGAAAGATAAACTGTTGTTTCTCTGAAATTAAGGTGAAGAACCTTATTATGTATCAAACAAATAAACAAAAGATTATTTGTTATTAACGAGCATCAGTTATAATACTTGTAATGTAAATTAGAAAATCATACTGATAATATACAACAATGCCAAGGTCTCTAGAAAGAGGTTTGGTTAAGTGATATTTATGTTCCATGTTGAGTAAGCAGTCCGATGGTGATGACTTCTTCCACTGGTTTTGCTGGGAGACAGTTATGGGCTACTGGGAGTCAGTTATGGGCTACTGCTTTCTCCCCTGACTCTTGTCCACAGTCTGAGATGTTAGGTGGAGGGGGAGGGCCCTGACCTGATCATGCTTAGAAGACCAAGTCTCTGTCAGTGGAGTGGTACTCCTCTGACTTGAGGTCTTTGAGGGCTTTAAGAAGTATGTGCTGGATCTCTGCTAAGTTCTCAGCATCCTTACGTTCAGTCCCTCTAGATTTCCAATTCTGTCCTCTCTGTTTTTGGCCATTCTCAGAGTTATCTCTACTCTTCTTCTGTCCTTGCAATCTATCCTCCCACTGCCACTGCTTGCTCTCCTTTCTGGGAGGATAACTTTAATTGTTATGACCCCTGTAACCTGAGAGCTTAGGGCTCTGGGAGCTCTGCTGGAAATTGATGCAATGGACTAATCTGTTTTGGGGAAGTTCTGACTCTACCATATGAATGGGAGTCTTACAGTCATGTCTAGATTCAAGCACAGATGAACATGGCTGCCTATCTTGCCTGTCTGAGCCTACCTTCCCACTGTCCCAGGCTCGCATGGCGAGCTGCCTCAGTTCTCCTGCAGACAGGAGTATGAGTGGTTTCCTAACAGTAGGGTAAAGATTACTTACAAACAGACTCTCAAACATAACATCCTCCTCTGCCTTGGGGTCATCTTTGCCAGGAGACTCTCTGGGAGACTCATGGCGGCCTTGCTTAATTCGGAAAGCTGACAGACGAGAGGCAGATGGGTTCTGATATAGAGTATAGTTTACACAATTTGTTATAATTGTTAGCAATTGTCTATCCATGAAGCCATAGAAAATCTGTGATGTGGTTTTTCTCATCAGAAGAAATACTTTTTCAGTCGTGCTGGCCTCAGGAAAGTATGTTAAGGTTGCATTTATATCCTTTAAATACAACTCTATGTTGTGTTTAGTTGTCTCAGGGTTAAAAACCTCTATGTCACGTGCTAATTCTCTAAGAATATGCAGTCTGTTGCTATATGGTAGCACGTTAGGACGCTTAGGTAAGGAGCGGAACGTTTTAGAAGAGTCACTCAGAGTTAGGCTGCTTGAGACTGTGACATCACTGTCCTGATGATGCTTTCTCTGTTCAAAGCTATACAATAGGGGGTCCTCCCTACCAGCTGAACCAAAGGAGCGGGGGTGCACACTTTGTGGTTCAGGTCTCTGCTGGGGGAGGCACTTGACTCCATTCAGTTGACTTATCCGGTCTCTTTGCTCAATTTGTTCAAGCTTCTTCAGCTCCGAAATTTTAAGCAATGCTGAATTTAACCCAGCTTTAGTCCTTGTCTCACTAGAGCTCAGATAATTTAACTTCTCTGTCTGTTCTAGCAGGTCAATTTGGGTATAAGCCAACTCTGTCTGCAGATTGACCTTGTCAGTTTTGACTCTTTTAAGTTCTGCTTCCTGAATCTCAGTAATAGACTGTAAGCTTTTTGTCTCAGATGACAATCTACATATTTAGCTCTTAATCTTAAATTATCCCTACGCAGATCAGCCAGCCCATTTTTTAATTCCTGGAACAAATCTTTATTCTGTTCTTGACCAAGGGATATTTTGTCTGTGGCTTGGGTTTGTTGTACAGGCCAATTTAGTGATAGGCTAGAAAGAAGCTTTATTAGTGAAGCGCCCTTTAAGGCCTGGCTCACTGCTTCAGCGGTCATGTCAGCCATATTTATTTAATACATATACTTGTTTTGTATATTCAGTGTATTAACTTGTGTTGACAAAACAGAAGGCTCATTTCATTCTAAGTTAGCCCACCCAGGTACGCCAATTATGTGGAGGAATGTTTATGTCCGTCACAAACCAGGAAATTATGGATTAGTCTCTAGGTGGGCGAAGGGCAGAAACTGCATGTTGACCAATGATAAGTCCTGTCCTTCCTGGGCTTGGTACTAGAGGTCTTCTTCTTGCCCTCAAAGAGGTGTCTGGCTGTTGTCCAAGCATCTTTATCTGATGGCGTTGGACATCTTGTTTGTGCTAGTCCAACAAGATCCAATCAAAATGTAGAAAACCTTTGTCCACTGTTACGGGCAAAGAGGGGCCCAGCCATAAACATTCCTCAGGACCTCAGCAGTAGTGGTTGAAACAAAGAAAGACCAAAACTGATCCATCCAAATTCATTCACAACTATGTTTGGAAACCTTAAGACTGATGTAAACTACACACATCCCTCTCATACTTATTCAGAGAAATAAGTATTCTCAGTGAGAGCTATTTGTAATGCAGCATCTTACACAAATTCAGCTGTTAATGAACAAATTAATGAACACATGACAGTTCAATCTTTTTCTATCATGTTTGGTGTCTATTTGTTTAGTATATTGCCAACGGTATTCTAATAGTGTTTTGGAAAGTGAGAGATACATTGATCAACTTTAAAGACACTTTAAAGACTTCTAACTGTGTACAGTATGCAAATGAGTTCCACAGGGGAAAGAAGGGTGGGCCACACTGTGTGCCCCCTCTGAGGACAGCAGCCAATAGCAACACTGGAATGGAGAAGCACCAAGTTGCAATCTCCTCCTATTTGGAAAAGGATAAAGGTACCCTTTCAACAGACACTCCTTGTTCTGAGTCTTTCCGCCGAGGATTAGACTGTGACAGAGCAACCAAGTTCTGAGTCTCCATGCGAGAGACAAACAGTTCACCAAGTTCTGAGTCTTCCTATCCGAGAGACAAACAGTTCACCAGGTTCTGAGTCTGTCCGCCTAGGATAAGGACTGTGACAGAGCAACCAATTTCTGAGCCTCTGGTTTAATCAGAGAGACAACACAAGATCCGAGGATCTGAATCTACAGCTTGTGAGGCAGCAACAGATACAACAACGTTCTAAGCCTCCAGCCTTTGAGGAAAGAGACATTAACCAACACTATACGTTCAGAGTTTTAATCCAGCGAGACAGCATGTCCCGAGTCTGCATACTAAAGAGACCAGAGCAGATTGACCAACTTCTAAGTGTCTGGTCCAAAGAAGCAGAAGACACACAGAGACATTTGCAACAAGGTTAAGCTCAGGAGAGCAAACCTTCACTTTAAGGTTCCTTCGTCTGCGTGTTCCAGATTAAGAACCTTCTGCACCTACTTCAGGGCCTCATCTGCGTGTTCCAGATTTTAGGAACCTTTGGTGCCCCAGGAGATCAGCATCCCACAGATCTTCGTGTTCAAGGCTGTTGAAACAGATTCCAGCTTCTTTCGTCACTGCACTGTCTCCCAGCAAAATCAGTGGAAGAAGTCATCACCATCGGACTGCTTACTTAACCATGTGGAACGTAACTATCACTTAACCAAACCTCTTTCTAGAGACCTTGGCATTGTTGTACAGTATATTATCAGTATATGATTTTCTAATTTACAAGTAATATAACTGATGCTCGTTAATAACAAATAACCTTTCGTTTATTTGTTTGATACATAATAAGGTTCTTCACCTTAATTTCAGAGACACAAAAGTTTATCTTTCCATAACTCTTCTATAGCCACACTTAACTTACTCACATGTATTTTATGCATTGTACACACTTTATTCCTTTGTCATTCATTGTATTCATTTAGTAGTTGCATTAATTGTTCTGTTTATCTTTTGTAAATAAAATCTATTTTATTACAATTGTGTCTTCCTTGTGCTGATAAAACAGAAAAGGATCTACATGTTTGAAATCTCACCAATCTTTCAGATAAATCAGCTGACCAACTCTCTTACATTCATTGTACTGGGCAGTCTCCTGTTCTGCATGTTCTCACACAGCCAAGGTAAAAGACCTTGACTAGTGTCCCAAACTAAGAAGGGGGAAGGTGGTCATCTGATGTACTTATAACCACACCTTAAGTGACGTGTGATCCAAAAATCACAACGTCAGCGGTGATGTGAGTACCAATCACAACCTTACTTAGTGTGAAATCACTACAAGTGTTTTAATGACGCATCACACATCTTTAGGTCAGACCCTCACCCCCACCAAATATACACTTTAGAAAACAAGAAACATAAAGCAAAATCATAACTGGAAAGAATTATTATAATAATATAGAAATATATATATCCTAATTAAATTCATAATCAAAGCCATTTATCTTTCTTTATTATTATAATGATTCTTTGAATGATTCTATATTATTATAATGATATATATATATATATATATATATATATATATATATATATATATATATATATATATATATATATATAGTGATAACTCTCATTCTGATGGTCGCTTGTGGAATTTTTGTCAAAGGTAACATGGAGTTTTATAAAAGAACACTGTGAGCTGACGTTAAGGCTGATTTTAGGCTTAGTTTACCTTTTTCCCAGAAAAAAAATGAGGTGAGAGAGCCCAGGTCTAACGAGTCACGGTTTGCTACTGCTACACACAACAAGTCGATATACAAACACTGTAAAAAGTTTTGCCAGAAATTCAGCTGACTGGCTTTTTTCCTGTATGAGTCTCATACCTGTATATGAATTATAAGCAAATTAATTCCACAAATTGAACACATATAAAATATAATATACATATAATATATATCTTTCATATGTGTCTGCAGTGCCGACTGCCTCCCCCTGTGGACTAGGAACTGATAGATGTCCCATGCCCAACATCCTCCAAAATCTAATAGGGTCATCAAGAGCATAGTTAAACAAGTCCTTGAGAGCCACATCATTGTAACCTAGCCCATCCGCTGCCTTCCTGAATTTCAGGGCAAATTCCCTTAGGTCAGTCCCCCGTTGAACTCAATGCTGTGACCTGGAGCCTGCTTTGGTAGAGGGGGCTGCAAGCAGTGGATGCTAGTAGATGGCTTGAACCCATTCTCGCTGAGTTCTCATGTGGCTGGATCGTACTGTCAGGGTTGGTTGAAGGGAAAGGAGCGAGAGCTCAATTTGTAGGACAAATGGGCTTATTTAAAAAAATAATAAACAAGATAAACATAAACTACTGTACTGGGCAGCCTCCTGTTCTGCATGTTCTCACACAGCCAAGGTAAAAGACCTTGACTAGTGTCCCAAACTAAGAGGGGGGAAGGTGGTCATCTGATGTACTTATAACCACACCTTAAGTGACGTGTGATCCAAAAATCAATGTGATCTGAAAAACAAGGCTTGGCTTGGCTTGGCTTGGCTTGACTTGGCTTGAAACTTGGAGCAGGTAAAACACAAGGTACATTCGATGACGATCCAGCAGTGGACTGCAAACACAAGGAGACTAAATAGGGAGCAAACAAAAGAGGGTAACGAGGGAAGATAGGTGGGGCAAATTAACCAACAATCAGAAAAAGGTGGGCGGGGTTAGACAATAGAAAAGAGCACATGGCACAAACAAACACATGGCAGTCATGTCAGGGCTCTGTCACAAAACCAAGAGTAACCTACACCGAAGTGACAGAATCCTGACACTACCCAGCCATTAAAAGGGACACTACCTGGCATTCCTTAAAGAGAGACATCAAAAACAAGACAGGAACAAGACAAAGGCCTTTTTTCAATAAGAAGTACGCAAACCTCTGACTTGTGTCCTTGGTAGTTCAGATTTGCCAAGTTCGCCTCGAGAACGAACTCCAGAGGACAGGAGGAATTGTCATTAATCTCAATTGTGAATCGCCATCAGTCACTGTTCAAGTAGTTCCAATTCAAAGTTCACATCTAGCCAGGTACAATTTAAATCCCTGGATGTGTCCTTGATCCACCCCAGAGGAGTCATGTACTTCAGACAGACTTGTATCCCAGAATGTATCTCGCACCAACCAGCAAGCAATAGCGGACAAGAAACCCTGCATAATTAAAAAATACTACTGTTAACGTGTCACAAAATGTAGTTTTAAGACCTTTTCAGGTCAGGCAAGAAAATAGTTATTTAAAGCTCAAATCTGTGGTTTATTTATAAAGAGTGCACTTTTTTAAAAATTTGATCTGGCATTTTCGGAGTTGTGAGATCCGGTCGATCAGCGGGTGCTCAGTGCTCATTAACCCGCCGAGAGCAACCTTTCCTCGGCTAGTCTTTCTTACGTTTGCCCCTGACTCTGAAGTCTCTGTTGTAGAGACGATTTACAAGTCCACAATAACACAAGTACAGACAAGAGTGGATATTGAGAAAGAGCCAGAAGGACAGCCCAGACATGAGGGACCAGGGAGGGACAGGAGGGTTGAGCCAAGGAGGCTCAGGCAGGTCTAGATTCTCAGTGGAAGGTCAGGGTGGTGCCAGAGGGATAGACCAGGGTACCTCCAGTGGTTCAGGAGTCCCGGCAGAGGGCCAGGGCGGTGCTAGAAGGATAGACCAGGGTGACTCTGACCAATCAAAAACCCCTGCAGACAACCAGGGTAAGCGGGGTTAGACAATAGACAAGAGCACATGGCACAAACAAACACATGACAGACATGTGCTCACACCAAACGTGACATGAACATGCAGCTAATTAAAACTCATAAGCTGCATGTTTACACAATATATGACAACTGGAAAGCACAGACAGAAGAGTGCATGCATGCACTCTTCTGTCTGTGACAGGACAGAGCGCCTGTTCTTGTTCATGCTTACATGACAGGACAGGGTGCACAAGAACAAGCAAATGCTCATCCCGTTCACTCACAACAAAAGACAAACACTCGGAGCATGAATGTCCAAATCCCGACACAAAACCGAAACCAGATTAGTGCCGGGATCTGAACACCACACTCTGAACACCAAACATCTCTGAAGACAGTACACAAGACAAACAATACAGGAGTGTCAGGGCTCTGTCACAAAAACAAGAGTAACCTTGACCGAAGTGACAGAACCCTGATATCAGGCACATCGCTAGTCTAAATTAAATCTGTTCATCATCAGCTGTGTCTCCTAAAAAATTCCTCGAGTAACATCTCGGTTATGTATGGAACCCTCGTTACCTTAGGAGGGAATGGAGACGTAACGTCAGTGACTGACAAATGGGGGTTTCGCCTAGAAACCAATCATCTTTGAGATCTTAGAAAGTGCCCAATGGCAGTGCCAATGCCATGGGCATGCGAGATTTGCATGCGTAACTCTGCCTACCCACATGGGTATATAAGAAAGTAGCTGGCATGATCGCATTATGTTACCTGCTGAGGAGCCAAGACTGAACTCTCGGCCGTTCCAGCGGTACAGCGAATGTGGCAGCGGGACGTTACGTCTCCGTTCCCTCCTCAGGGAACTAGAGTTACATACGTAACCGAGAGGTTCCCTTTCGTTCAGTCACTCCGATGTAACGTCAGTGACTGACAAATGGGGATCCCAATGTAATCACGCCACTCGGATGTCTTGCAGTGCCCTGTGCAAGCGTGAGTGCCCTGATGCAAGATAGTACAGTCGAAGGCCTCCACTTAACACAGGAATACCAAGGTACACTGGGAGGCATATTCCAGGTGGAGATATGCGCCATAGTGCCTACCTGTAGGGAGGACTTAAGAAAACACATATGACCTGCTAAGGGCTGCATACGGAAGATCACTGGGGTACCAGCCGCAGGTGGATTTTTAACCCCAGGAGGTGGCAGGGTTGCCAAGGGAAGACACCCGCTCAGGGAGGCTTACAGTGGAAATACACATGTGGGGGTCACCGGAGGGGAGCCATGCACATGGGGCACCTGGCCGGACACGAGTGTCTGGGCTGAATAGGGCAGACCTACTGGCGTCGGCGTCGCAAGTGCTGGAGGAGCTCAAGGCTTTCGGAGAAGCTCACCTGAGAAGAATATCGCACGTATCCAGTCCGTGGAGTGGAATGGCGAGCAAGTTAAGACACCTGAGCCAATCCATTACCAGCCACTTGTAGAGGCGAGTACATAGTAGGATACAGGCTCCACTCTGAGATTGTAAAATCTGGCGACTGTGTTCAGTGTCGCCCAGCCTGCAGCTCTGCAGATGTCTGTTAGCGGAGCGCCATGCGATAAAGCCCAAGAGGAGGCCACACTCCGAGTGGAGGGGGCATGAACGTCCCCGCTGCTGGTATGCCAAAACAATGGTGTCCACTATCCAGTGGGACAACCTCTGTTTTGAGAGACCCTTCCCTTTCAGCTTCCCACCATAACAGACAAAGAGCTGGTCTGAGGTCCTGAAACACTGTGTCCTGTCTTCGTAAGCGCGAAGGGCGCGTACTGGACAGAGCAGTGCCAAGGCTGGGTCTGCCTCCTCCAAGGCAGCGCTTGCAGGTTCACCACCTGGTCTCTGAACGGGGTGGTGGGAACCTTGGGCACATATCCAGGCCGGGGTCTCAGGATCACGTGATTGTCACCCGGCCCGAATTCCAGGCACGCTTCGTCAACCGAAAATGCCTGCAGGTCCCCTACCCTCTTGATGGAGGCCAGTGCAGTCAGGAGCGCTGTCTTCATCGACAAGAACTTAACATCTACTGACCGCAATGGCTCAAATGGGGCCCTCTGCAGTGCACTTAAAACTACTGAGAGGTCCTAAGAGGGCACGAGAGGAGCACGAGGAGGAAGTAGTCTCCTCGCACCCTCAGGAACCTGATGACCAGGTCTTACTTACCGGTTTACCGTCCAAGAGGTCATGGTAGGCGGCGATAGTGGCCACATAAACCTTCAGGGTGGAAGGAGACAGCCTTTGATCCAACCCTTCTTGGAGAAATGAGAGCACTGACCCGATCAGGCATTTCCAGGGGAATCGGCCAGGGAGGGGCTGTCGCAAGGAGTACCAGTTCTGGGAACCAGGTCCGGCCGTGCCAATATGGGGCGACCAACATGACCTGCTCCTTGTCCTCCCTGACCTTGCACAGAACTCGTGCAAGAAGGCTCACTGGGGGGAACGCATACTTGCATAGGCCCTGCGGCCAGTGCAACCATGCCAAGCGTGCCCTCGGTCAGGGAATAGTACAGGCTGCAGTGGGAGGAGTCGTGGGAGGCAAACAGATCTACCTGTGCATCCCAGAACTGATTCCAGATCAGCTGGACCGACTGGGGATGGAGTTTCCACTCACCAGGGATTGGCTGAATCCGTGAGAGCTTGTCGGCTGCACGGTTCAGGATCCCCGGGATATGGACAGCACGAAGGGACCTCAGGCGCTTCTGACTCCATAACACAAGATGGCGGGCGAGTTGGGACATGCGGCGGGAGCGTAGACCGCCCTGGTGGTTGATGTACGCTACAACGGCCATGTTGTCCGACCTGACTAGTACATGTTGACCCTTCAGCAATGCTAGGAAGTGGTGCAGGGCGAACCGTACTGCCAGCAACTCGAGGCTATTGACATGCAGGTGGCGCTGGCTCTCTGTCCAGGAGGCTGCGACAGCATGTCCATTGCACATGGCACCCCAACCCGTAGTGGAAGCATCTGTTGACACAACAACATGCCTGGAAACTCGTTCTAAGGGAACGCCTGCCCGTAGAAGCTGAGGTTCGACCACTGGGTGAGTGTCTGTCTGCAGGCCCGAGTCACTGGGACCGGGAGCGTGCCAGACTGCCATGCCCATCTCGGGAGTCGATCGCGAAGCCAGTGCTGAAGCAGTCTCATATAAAGCAGATCAAAAGCGTCAGGTCAAAGCACTCCGTGGACACCGTAGTGCGCAACAGAGCATCTGACTGAGGGGCAGGGACCCCAGTATACCCTTAGGCCGTGACCCCTCGAGGGCAGAGAAGGTGGAGGAAGCCACCGAACGCTCGCGGGAAGACACAGGGATCTCCTGGACCGCGTGCACTCCTCATGCATCTCGGGAGCTAAATGGCATTGGGGTGGGGCCCACAACTGTCGGGTGCCACCTCCAAAAACCAATCGCTCAACCGCGAGCACTCGTGACAGGGCGAAGTTCCACACCAGCCCGAGGCTCGTGGCTGCCCGAGATAACATGGCTGTCAACTCTAGGTCAGATTCTACAGTGCTAACACACCCGGAGGCAGAGCATAGCCGAATCGTCATCCCCAAAGGACTCTAGACCACCTTGAGATGCGGCAATCGACCTCTTGCCGCTATCTGGAGTGTGAACGAAACGAACGGGGCGTCAGCAGACGGTCCCGCCGCTTCAGTCCAGCACTCGCTGGAAGCGATGTGCGAGAGGGCGGGAGTAGCCCAAAGAATGATTGTCTGTGTTCTTAATACCACAGCACCGCCTTCAGGTCACCCTGGCCACCAGCCAAAGTACCACCTCTCTCGGAGATGGTAGATCAGAGTGTGGCAGAGGGGACTCTCTCTCTTTACAGAGATCATTGAGTCTCGACCACAGCATCGCGATGGTCATGTTCCCACAGAGGGAACACAGCACATCCACAAACACTGTCCGAACGTGCTGAAGCCCAAACACATCGAGCAGTGAATGCGCCCCAAAGACAGCAACAGATATCGACTGCACCCGGAAGTGCACGGGGAAACTGTCTTGAAAAAGACGTGCCACACGCAAGCTCTTTTTGTGAGAGGAAAGCTCTGCAGAGTGCAGAAGCACCCAGTGGAAACACACACAGCTGTTGCAGATCACTGCACAGATCAGCAGGCATGCAATTTGAGATTGCTTGGACGCGCCGTTACACCAACACCCTGGAGAACCGCTAGTCTTGAAGACTGAAGAGAGAACTTCAGCATTCAGGCTTGCAGGAGTGAAGAGATGCTCTTGGCTCCGAAGCAGAAACATAATGCGATCATGCCAGCTACTTCCTTATATACCCATGTGGGTAGGCGGAGTTACGCATGCAAATCTCGCACGCCCATGGAATTGGCACTGAAAGCACACGCTTTCTAAGATCTCAAAGATAATTGGCTTCTAGGCGAAACCCCCATTCGTCAGTCACTGACATTATGTCGGAGTGACTGAACGAAAGGGAACTCGAGTTACTAAAATTCAAAAAATCCTCGAGGCAAAATCATCTGCCTCGACGCTTGTGCAGCGCTCGTGCTTTCAGAGCTGAGTGCTTTCATTGATTTTGTAATTTAAATCTCACACTTTAATCATATTTATAGCTACTAACTTAATAAAACACGCTGTGTTACAATGAATATGATTAGTTAAAAATGTAGATCTGTATGTGTGATTTACTTTATCTGAATTAAATACAAACTTCTCTCTCGCGTTTTTTATGTTTCAGCAGTTCATCCTCCATGTGATGCATAGGTTGTCAACCCTGGTTTAGATTATTTAAGACATGTAATTTCACCAAAGAAGATTTGTTTTAAAGCAACCTTCTTCAGTGTAGCTAATATGTGACAATAGCATTGCGCTTACAATGAGGATTTGAATTTGTGATGATCGGGTGTGGATGATGGTTTGTATTTAACAGCTGATTCGGTGATGTTAGAGCTGATCCACGCATCTCTAGTATGCACATCTCTACTCTTGTTCTTATTTCAAGTTACCTTCCTGTCCAATATTTATTACTTCTTACAAAAGCCACATTGCCTTCAGAACACAGTAAAGGTCATGCTTGAGCTGAAGCTGAAACTTTAAAGTTAAGTTGCACAACATAAATCCAATGTTCAGCCATTATTGTTATTTATATTACTATTTGGTTTGTTGATTGGAGGTTTAGTTTTAGACTGGACTATATTTACCTTTTTAAAGTAATTTAAAATAGATTTTTTTTAATATGGCAATTGAATGCATTAAAATGGTTTAGTTTCACGGTTATTAATGCATTTTCAGCAATAAAACTTAAAGCTGCATTGTGTAACTTCTTAGTTTATTCTTAGCTTAAAACACTTAGTTCTTTCAAAAATATATGTGCTCATTAATGTATATTTACTTCTTTCAAGTAATAAAGTATTCTCGAAAGTTTATCATATGCCAGTGTAAAATACATAGTGGTGAGGGGTTCGAATGCCGGTCGCCATGTTGCCTCTCCATCTTAAAAGTACATTAGCCAAAGAGGGACATACCCGTAAATTCAAGTTTCGCCTTTCACATTTTAACACTCGATGGGACCGTGTCGAATTTTAAGAGGGGGATTGCATGAGACTGCTATATGAAAACCTGAAAGCCTTTTTGAAAGTCTGTTGCGGATGGAGGATCACTCTTATTCTCAAGGATATGTATCAGAGTCTCCAAGGAAGTGAAAAAGAGAATTAAGACGGCAACGAGATTAAAAAAAGATTAGCTTGCATTTGTCTGGGAACCTGATAGCTGATGTTAGCAATGGAATGTAAAAAAATTATAAAAAATTACAACTATTATTCATTTTACATAGATGTCATAACCTACATGTTAACTGACAAATGAAATAACTGCAAATTATAATAGTTTTCTAAAGTAACCTCATCACTTGAAGGAACACTCATGGATGAGGTCGAACTGGAAGCCATGTTAATCTTGGACTAAATCGGCCACCATGGGAGTTAAAACGAAATCGCAATTGAGAGGAACAAAAACTAATATTCACTGGATGGTCATATATATTTTCACTGCTAGATGGGGGAAAATATCACACAGTGTAGCTTTAATTATTCTAAAAAGAAAACAAATTAGATTTTAATTTTAAGATACCTGTCTTATGTTCTCTTATATATTTAGTATTGCTTTTTAATAAAGAAAAAAGTATTATTATCCGATTATTGGATTAATCGATGGAATAATCGGTAGAATACTCAATTACTAAAACAATCGATAGCTACAGCCCTACTTAGATTATACTGCACAATTCAGGGATTGATTTGATTTTTGTATGGCTGTGTCTAAAAAAAACCTGCATAATACTGCCTTTGGAGAACACATTTCAAGGTAGGAAGGCATCAAAGCATGTCCAAATCCTTAGCTTCACTTCCTGTCTTCTGAGATGCCTTCATCTGATCAATTTCTGAAGGGAGCATATGCAAGGGAGCATTGTTGCCTTTGATATCCCACAGTCCTATGCGTTCCATTTGGGAACAGCTGAGCTAGAAAAATGAGGTACCTACTTGTGCTAACGCTGCCTTACAAGTCATTGCCTGATAATTCGGTGAGTCAAGTGCCTAGGTTTTCGGATGCAGGAAAGTTTTGATTGCATGGACTTTCAGTGCATGGCTAGACAAAAATCATGATAATTTATGTAAATATCTTCATCTGTGTTCCGACGATAAATGTCCTGTGCATTATTATATGTTCTCTGTGCCATGTTTGAAATGTTTTATTTCCTGTCTTGTGTGCCAGGTTTTCTTGTTGATTTCCCCTTGATTGTCTCCCCCAGGTGTCATTGTTACCATGCTAAACTTGTTACTTTCACATACCCCAGTTTCAATGTTGATCGTTGTCCTTATCTGGATGCTGCGTGCTATCAAGTCCAGTTCCAATTCTATCTAAGTTCCTATCTATCTCTAAGTTCCTTAGTCTATCTGGTTTGTATGTTTCTTTGTTTTAATTTTAATTTTTCTAAATAAACATACACATTGTGCATATATCCTGTTCTTCCTGGTTTTCACATTACATGCCTACAGCAGCAAACAGCAGATCTAAATAATAATATTATGAACAGATATCCAAAGTCAGTCCCCTTTCTCAAATTAATAATACCTTGAGTAATGGTTGAATCCATGGTAACAGTAAATATCAAGACTTTATTTAGCACCTTTAATAAGGATTTAATTTTTGTTCTCATTTCTATTCTAAATTATTCTGGGCAGCCTCTGCTGCTCTCATCCTCTCAGATAGGAAGCTATAATATCTCCAGCTCTGTCAAGTTTTTTCTCTTCTGCCCAAACTCTTACCAGGAGTTTTGTCTCTCGTGTGAGCATAAGTGTATTTTGCACTCTGAACAGGACTAACATCCGCTGTGTCAATTATGTTCCAGACTCAGAGCCCTTGAAGTGGCATTGATGTGCCTTGTTTTTACTCTGAGCCATATTGTTTCACCCATTGATCCCTGGTATTTTTAGATGCATTGCTCAATGCAAACACTGTCTGAAGTAAGACTCAGATTACTTTAGATTGTTCCATTGACTATAAATATAATAAGTCAGTACTTAATTCCTTTGAGGTCACATCATAAGGCTGTATTCTTGGCACCAGTCAAGGTTTTCTCCAGTTTCTCTGTAGTTTAGCACTGGTAGTGAACTGGATTAATTAGCTGCATTTCCACTGTTTTCCCTGTCAGGAGGCGGGAACTGGCGAACGTTTAACAAACTTTTATATACAAAGAAATACACAAAACGAAAGTAAAACTGCAGGCAGCCCCTTGCGGACGACTGCCCACAAACACACAAAATAAAACGTCGGCAGCCCCTCACGGACGACTGCCCACAAACACATAATAACACGTAAAACAAAACATAACATAAATTCCAGGCCTGGTCCTCTCTTGTCTTCCGCAGCCCTTTCCCATCACATGGCCGTGAGACGAGACCGGTGTGCCATGCAGCTGGCACTCGTCAACACTAATCACCGGCCCGCTCTCGCGGTCCCTCGCCCCGCTGCCTGTCACACCACACTCCCTATTAAACATTGCATACATTTTAAAATCTTGCTTATTACTTACAAAGCACTAAATGGTTTAGCTCCCCAGTACTTAAGCGAGCTCTTAACACATTATACTCCATCACGTCTATTGCGGTCTCTAAACTCTGGCCAGTTGATAATACCTAGAATATCTAAATCAACTGCAGGCGGTCGATGCTTTTCCTACTTAGCACCTAAACTCTGGAACAGTCTTCCTAGTATTATTTGGGAAGCAGACACACTCTGTCAGTTTAAATCTAGACTAAAAACACATTTCTTTATAATAGCATACACATAGAACATTTTTAACTTTCATTATTCAAATCTTGTGTCATTATTCAACTGACTGATTGTTAGGCTGCATTAACTAGGTCAGCCGGAACCGGGAACACCTCCCAAAACACCTGATGTACTCGTTACATCGTAAAAAGAGTGGCATCTACACTAATGTTAGTCTCTCTGTATATCCCAAGGTTTATCCCGGATCCAGGCCATGTCCGGATCGGATGGTGGACCTGCGCCAGGACATGACCAACGCATCCTGGAGTGTCTGCTGAGACCGTGTCAATTGGTGTCTCCTCTGAATTTGCCTCACCGGCATGTCATGCTAAAAAAAAAAAAAATATATCCAGCGCGATAACTCTTCTGTGATACCCTGAAATTTTGAATATTCCAATCTAATATGATTCTGACCTGTAAGGTTGCCAGAATAATAATCATACATGGTGTGTTAATAGGCCAGAGGAGAATTGGCACCCCGACTGAGTCTGGTTTCTCCCAAGGTTTATTTTTCTCCATCATGCCCTGATGGAGTTTTGGTTCCTTGCCACTGTCGCCTTTGGCTTGGCTTGCTCAGTTGGGGACACTAAAATTATGATCAAAGTTATTCAACTAAATATACAAATAAAATTAATGAATTAGGTTATATTTAATTCTATAAACTATAATACTGATCTGCCAACATTGTCGCTATATAATAAATTACAATTAGCTGATAACATCACTGTTTTCTCCAGAAAGACTGTACAGCCAAATCTAATTTTGTTGCAATATTGTCCTGTTTGACACTGTAAAACTGCTTTGACACAATCGCAAATGTAAAAGCGCTATTTAAATAAAGTTGATTGATTGATTGAACTTCATGCAATATTTGGATAAAATGCATTGACCTTACTTGGATTGACCCATTTCATACAGTATATGCTGAATCTAATTTACATATGAATGTGTTCTTGGCGCAACATGTAATAAAAAATAGAAGTATAATAATGGGAGTAATAATTTGCAAAATTTAAATAAGAAATCATATTAGACTGGAATATTTAACATTTTTGGGTATCACGCAAGACACGGGTTTATTGAGGACGGCGCGTCCTCAATATAATTAATAAATTACTGTCATTGTAAAAAAATATATTGTAAAACATTGGTAAAATATCGATACTGTAATCTAAAGTCTTAAATTCGACAGTGGAAACACAAGTTGATTTTAGCATCAGTGTTTGAGGTTCGAGGCTATTGGCCCTGCCAGGCATGTTGTTAGCCCTGGCGAACTGGCCTGGAAAAGCGGCTATTGATTTGGCAGTATTCCCTTTGAGGTCAACATCTTTTTGTAATCTTTACTTTCTGCATTATTGAAGCACTGATCTGTGGCATCCTGAGTTTATCTAACTGTGATTGAAAAAGCTAAAGTCCTTCACTTTGCAGCAAGGTTAATTGGTTGTGCCAAAGGTGAATCTGAAAGGATTTTCACTTTCTCCTAAAGCTTAAGTATTTTGTGCTCTCTCAAGAACAGTCTGCTGGAGTGCATTTGATAAAGAAGAAATTATTTCATCAGCTGTTGTTTTTTCTTTTATTTTTCTTCAGTCAACTTTGAGACATGCATGCACTATGAGTGAACAATGACTGTAAACACATGCTTTGGAGCATAGTATGCCATATTTGAGTGCATCCGGCTGTTTAGTATTGGCTGTTTAGTGTTATTGTGACAATGTAAGATGTGAACCAAGTGACATCCTTGCCACATACATTATTCAACTTCACTAAGGTGAGCAAAATGAATATTTAAATTAGTCTGCTGGGATCATATTCTGTCTCTGTTTGATGCTTTGGCAATATTAATGAATCAGAGAGAAAGACATAATGAGCCAGACATCAGTTCTGTTTTGAATAATACTGTAGACTTTAATCTTAAGGTGTGGCACATGTTAGAGACAGTAATACATTTCAAAATATCTACAAAAAAAAATCAACCATGGATTGCATTATGCTGAACACTATATAAAGTATAAAACATGGCAGTGGGTCATTTTCCAATCTCTGTTTCACTTCATTAGTAGTTCTACATCAGTTTCACCAATGGCCATATTTTCTAAGTCCAATTGAATTACTTTATGCATTTTTCCTCTGTGTCCCATTCAGTTTTTTGCATGACATTTCTGTCTCGTCAGAACTCCCTCTAATCTCCGGCTGGTCTAATGACACTTGAGCAGAAAGAGTCATTAACGCTGATTTGATCATTTATGCTCCCAAGTGCCATTTTGTTCAGAGGCTAACATGAGGAGAATGGGAACAGTCGAGAGCAAACGGTTGTAGAATACTGATTCAGCATTGAAACGGTTCTTAGAACTTAAGATTCTATCACAGTCATATTTCAGATTGCAGTGGAGCACAATTGGCCTTATCTTGTACTGCTCCAAAATATAATCTTTGTTATGCATACTGATGAAGACAATTACAAAACAACAATGACTTACTTGTGCATTCAATGATCTCGATCTGTTTTTTGTTTTAAATAAAAGCTGAAAATATGGTTATATACCAATGTGTCTCTGGCCCTATCAAAACTGCATCCTGAACAGTCATAAATTACATACTTCATAGTTAAAGTTGATTGTGTTTTTTTTTTTTTTTTGACAATACCAGAATTATGTTGAACTTAGTGGAATATATAACATTACTAATTATTGGATACTAATAGGAGACAAAAACAAGTCTGAACCGACATCCTGTGTGAATTGACTTTTATGAGTTGCTCTTGTCTTGTGTGTGGATCTTTATTCATTTAGAGCGGTTGACCCTGAGCAGATGGTGTTTGCCTTTGTCACCGGTTGCTATGCTTGCTTTTAATTAGAGAACAGGAGTTCCGTGTTCTTTCATTTGAGGCTTATACAAATGTGGATGGAGTGAAAGACAATCCCGGTTAGGGCTTCTTAATTAGGACTGGGTCAGAGATGGGCACTCAGAGGATGAGAATTAAGTTTAGTTTCTAAGAGTTAGATTTTTGTGCACTTAGTTCTAAGTACAATAAATATGTAATTTACACTTTGAATCAAAATAATGCTACAACTAAAGCAGTCTATTTTTCATTTTACCGATGTTGTGGAAATCCTACATGACTAAGGATTTATTTTTTTATTTTTTTGCAACATATATGGTCCATGAAGTTCTGGCCACTCTGTTGCTAATATAGAATGTACAAGCATTATCATTATGGCAAATGCAATAGCAGAAAAAAGTTAATTATTTAAAACAACCTTGATGCAAAATATAGATTTAATTTAAAAATGTTCCTGTCTGCATTTGATTTACCAGCATTATGTTTAGATGCATGAACCTCCCCCATGGAATACATGATGAATGGTCATGTCCCCTTTAGCTGATTCATTACAGCTGTATAACAACGGTTCACTTTCATTAACCTCCTCCCACGCAGTATTAGATAAAATGTTCTGAAAACATGCATTATTAGTTCATTGTGATGAACCACCAGCTTGTGCCTCTATGAGGTCTCGCAAGATTTCTCATGTAACTGATTGGTTTAAAGATTTTATACGCCACTGGCCAAAAGGATCATGGCTAAAGCTCATCAGAAAACAATTAAATATTCAAATCAGAGCTTTTTTGTTTTTCACAGTTCTTATTAGTGAATCTGTAATGAGCACAGTTTATCACACCTCTATTGTTATATGTTTTACTGCCAGGATGTTAATCAGCAGTTTAAGTCAGATCATGCCTGTTTAGTTAAATGATAACAGTTTGTTTCATTCCTTACAGGCATAATATGTAGGATTTTTGAATTAAAATATTTTCTGTACTTACATTATCTCAGATGTTTCCAAGAATGTTCAAATCCAGAATAATAAGCCATTTTTAACCAGACAGATTAATAAAACACATAATATATTAAAGCGTTTCCATGGTTTATACAAAATAAAACATTGTATGCGTTACCTTTGACTTCCAGTTTTATTTTGTAGAAACCATGGAAACACCAAAGACGCATTAATATATGATGGGTTTTATTAGACAGGCGAGCAAATGTTTGGATTCATTAACCAACAGAAAACGAATCCTTGTTATACAGCTCAACGTAGTTATTGTTTAAATCTTGCTTTCTTGATTTACCGCGAGTACCATGATGCTTTACCATGCCTAATATCGATCTAGCTTACTGCAGTGTGTAACAAGTGTAACATTGTAGCCGTCATATCTACTATAAATAAAACAACACTACTTTACCCCACATATGCTTGACTGAAAGAAGAGGAAGTGCTCGTTTATGCCATAATAAAAGCTCTGTGAAATCAAGGCATCATCAAGCCTTTGTTTTGCATAAGTGACCTCTAGTGGTGAAAAATACATATTGCGGCTTTAAATAAGATTTTCAGTCTGTCTATTAGTGGAAGGTTGTCTGGCTATCACCAGACCAAGCTCAATTTAAAATTGAACATTGGTCTGGGGAGTCTGCCCTGTATATTCTATTGCACAAGAGGCGTGATCAACTGGCATTATTCAAATGACTCTGTACCCAATTGACCCTTCACTAAGCCACGCCTGAAAACCGCAACCAGCCAATCCTGACTTAACAAATGTAACTAGGCGCGGAAGGTCTGTCAAGCTTTCGAGCAAGGGAAACATGCCGATGCGACCTTGTGCGTATGGATTGTGCATATCTGATACCTATCCTAAAAGTTTGGATGGAGGGTGGAATTTTTTTCCTTCCCCAAACTTTTTGTTTGAAAAAGAAATTGCAGGCGTGAATCTAGCAGTGTGTGAGGCCCCATTCACAAATAAATGTTGACAGGATTAACAAAAACACCTAATGTTACGTTTGGTCCAACAAACTGAAAAAAAAAAAAACTAATTATGACATGTGATGCAGTAAATAGACTATAAAAAAAGGACTGGCTTGTAGCTTTATTAATTAGTTTTGTGTCGTAATTTCTTTAGACAAATTGTGTGCAAATTAAGACCATCATAAGGATTGTTGCAGTGGCTGTGTTTATAAAATTAATAAAACACATCATGTTTGAGACAGTGATTTTCTGTTATAAGGCTGTATTTTAGTAACTGTAGGGTTTTTGATGTATGGATCAGGTCTCTGTCTAGTTCCAGATCCAAGACGTGGATTAGACACACGATGTGAGTAGTAATGTTAGCCGGCACGCTAAATATAAGCGGGAGAAACACTGCAAAGTGTTCAGGGTAATTTAATGTTTTGTGTTTATTTCATAAGATTTATTGCTAAGCTGTTTAATTTATAACTATTTGATTATTGTCTAATTTCACTTACCTTGCTGTGCATGAACATACGTGTGATGCGGCTGCTGATTGCGCTGGCACTAGCTTCTAATGAAATTATTCTCTAATCGGGTGCATAGTATGTCATGGATATATCCTGTGAATGCATACTGCAGTCCCTTGTGTCTTTTTCTCTCAGATATTTCACCTGTTCGCAAAAAATGACTAATTATCTCCGGTGCATACTGTACATACTGTAATAGATGTGCCAGGCAGAAAGCTTGACAGGCGTAGCAACAGTAACTAAGGAGGGCGGGGCTTAGCTAAGGGTCAATTGG
Organism: Pseudorasbora parva; assembly: GCF_024679245.1. NCBI lineage: Eukaryota > Metazoa > Chordata > Actinopteri > Cypriniformes > Gobionidae > Pseudorasbora > Pseudorasbora parva. The sequence continues at coordinate 17,992,278 of NC_090192.1, forward strand.
ATAGTCCTTTAACCAATCAGACCACAAAAGGTGGGATCAACAGGCAATGACCCATCACTTCTCTATCTGTCATCGTGTTAAACCCGCCAATAACACACCAGGTGGATAAGCCAGTCTGTGATAGATTCCCGCAAAAGTGTAACAGAAGCAGTAGAAATGAATGTACAGGTTTCCTGACTGAGAACGCTGTCAGATCAGGCTGGGTTTACCCAGTCTAAGTAGAAGGGATTTTACGGCCACTTTTTCTACAGGCTACATTGTAATGCCAGTAGGTTGCTGGTTTTCATTGAATCATTAAATCAACTGTTCAACTTCCATTGCTGGAGAAAAAATTAACAAAGTAAACAGCAATGTTGTGTGGATAATAAATGTTACTCAATATTAATATCAATATTACCGCATTTCTGTGATAACTAGTAGTGAAAAAAATAATATATTATAATTAAGTCAAAGTAAGCATAAAATGAAAATTCCCCATAGCTATTTAAATAGCATGTTGTTATAGGTCTTATTGTGAACAAGTAATCTCTGTTTTTTAATTTTTTTAATTTTTTTTAAATTGTAATGTTTGATCAAAATGTAAAAAAGGTAAAAATGACTACTAATGGGCTATACCCAGTATACTGGAAATATACTGTGGGCTATACCCATGAGCAGTCAGTATATTGCCATATGGCCTTGCTACTGTCGCCTTTGGCTTGGCTTGCTTAGTTGGGGACACTAAAATTTCGATCTAAGTTTTCAACTAAACATCCAAATAAAATGTATTACTAAATTAACTGTATTAAATATATATACACTGATCTGCCCCTGCCCCTGCCCCTGCCCCCATTGTTGCTATATGATCAATTAAAATTAGCTCATAACATCATTGTTTTCTCCAGAGCAACTGTACGTCTGAATCAAATTTTGTTGCAATATTATCCTGTTTAACACTGTAAAGCTGCTTTGAAACAATCGTCATTGTAAAAGCGCTCTATAAATAAGGTTGAATTGACTTGACTATTGGGTTAGCGCATTAGCTCTTAAAGTGACAGCAGCCTAATAAATCTGCTGCAGTCTACTAATTATCAAACAACAAAAGACGAAGATAAAATTGCACTGCTCTTGAATTATTCAATTATAATTTTAATAATAATACAGCAGTTTTATTTTACATTTGATTAATTTATTCAATTTCTGTTGTAGGCTATTGCTTATCTGAATACTACTTTTAATATATCTTCCTGAAAAACTTAAAGCACTTTTTATTTAATTTGTTTTAGGGCTGCAACAACTAATCAATAATGAAAATCAATGATGAATGTCATTATCGGTCTGCCCACCTGGCACGGAAAACTTCAAGCAATACATTAGTGTAATGTTTAACATGGCTTGCCCAGTCATGCGATTTGACAGATGCATATGCTGTTTAATGTTTGATATGTTTCCTCAGCACAAAACTTTAATTTTATGGTTATATCCTTAATATACCTAACTGTAAATGTTATAAATGCACACAAGTATTTCCATTTTGCAGGAAAGCTCATTCTGACAGTCTGTGTTAAACTTCAATCTTTACTAAATTAGAGCTGGTGCATGCATGCACGTCAAGTGGATGACAATAGAGAGAGAGACAATTAATAATCAGGATTTTTTCTTTTTCTTTATTATCTTTATTATCTTCATTTTTGATGTAGAAATGCAATGTCTCTTTGCTTTAGAGCTCTTTTGCACATAGCTCTTTTGCATATAGCACAGATATATTCATTATATGTTTTCATAGCATTCAGTTGGCACATTTGTCTGAATGACAGCATTGGGCAGGATGTGGAATAGTCTGTTTTGTCAATAAAATAAATAGAATTATTTTATTTTTTATTGAATTAATCCATTAAGCGTAGAAATAATCAGCCAAGCAATCAATTATCAAAATCATTGCAACCCTAATTTGTATTTTTGTTCAGTTTTTGTTGAAATATTTATAATTGTGACATATTTTAAAATTAATTATATCATAAAAATAAGACTTTGATCATATCACCCACCAATAATCGTGTTAAATAATTGTGATTTCAATATTGATCAAATTAATCGTAATTTATGATTTTGACCAAAGTCAAGTAGCCTGCTGCCGCTACATCCGTTTCATCATGACCAAAGTAGTGTGGTATTTTTTTAACACAATAATTTGAAAAATCGCACCCAAGTGCATAGGATGACCTGAGTGAGTGTGATCTTGTGTGTTATTTCATGCAACATTTGCCACAGGCAGGGCATCAGCTGTCTCAGCTGTGATCTTGCTTTGCCTGCGAGAGCAGACAAGTGGCGTACTATTGGGTCAGTCAGGATGAAATAGTGCAGAGTCTTATCCATCTCCACCATCTTCTCTTGCGATTTCACCCGTGACAGTGCTCTAAATCATCCAATACGCACATACAGGAACAGAGAGTGAGACTAAATATATGTAATATTCATAAAACATGTATGTTTTAAATCCCCCACTGAAGAACGAAATCATGCAGGTATGAAAATACATGATGGTTGATTTTTACTGGGAGTTAAATATTTTCTTAGAATATTTGTAAGAATTTACAAAAATAATTTCTGTTATGGTTATTGAGATTGGGCAAAAAACAATTTCAGTCCCTCAACATGGTTTAAATCCCACTCTTAATTTAGTTTTGTTGCCAATTGATTTCCATTGTATGGACAAAAAAGTCTGTGAAGATATGGATGTGGTAATGGATGTGTGAAATATATATTGAATAATAGATGTATGAATCATGGACATCATTTTCTCTGTCTGTAATGAGGGTGCCTAATCAGCTGTCAGAACTTTCATTAAACTACTTTGAGTCATTATAGACATGCCCTTGAAAGAAACTTTTAATTTTATTTAAATGAGGGTAAAGGACAGGACTCGGAGCAATAGTTAAATGAGAATGCAAAACCTAATTAGGATTTTAGATAAACTGGGGTAGAGATTTTATAGTTGGGATTTCTGTAAAATTAGGTCTTTTGGCCATTTTTCATTTGTCTTTATCTCGCACAAAGCTTTTTTCTAATCTGTGCTATTTTTTTCTCAGTATTTATTAGTAACATTAGATCTTAGCTCTAGGTGTTTAGGATTTAAAATCCTTAAAGATTCAGTGAAATGTTATCTGCTTGTTGAATAAGCCATTACGTTCTGTTCAATGTGCACATTTATAATAATACATCACCCAAAAATCCCAGCTGCAGCCTGATGGGAAAGTTCATGGTGCTCTCTGCATCCAAAAGGAACAAAGCTTTCCTCTGTCCTTCATGAATACAGATGAGTGAAGGAGGTGCTGGCATCTGTCCTTGTTCCTCCCATCCTCTCTCTTGCTATCTTTTTCTGCAGTGACAAGTGTATATAGCTCAGAACATGTTTCAGCCTTCCTGACTGGATTCTGATTCCGAACAGACATTGCTGTCACTACCCCTGGTCTGGCACTTGCAACGTCTCACATTTCTGCAATTTCTGCAGTCACTGCGGGTTGCAGTTGTTCGCCATGTCCTGTTTTGTGATTGATCAGTTCATATAGGGGTCAGGCTGGGAGGCTTAATGTTATTGAAGATTGTGTAATGGTTAATTTTGATGCACAATGTGACTAATGGAGCATTTCTCTGAGGTTTTTATTGGTTGTGAATGAAGCTCTGACTGGCTTTGAATAAAATTAAAGTTCTGTTGCGCATTTAAAGGTGTCATGAACTGGCTTTTTAATTTTTTTTTATACTGTTGTTTGAGGTCAACTAATGATTTTTGCATGGTTTTTATATTCAAAAACATCATAACTAAGCCTCTCTCCAAAACGTTAGGTTTTGATGGGCGTGACGCCCTGGAGACTTGGAAGTAAACGTCCACGGCAAGGATTGGATAATATTTGCATATTTAATGAGCTTTAGCTCCTGTCATATCTATGCCCCTTGTCAGTTCAGTCCACATGAGGGAGGGGTTATTTTGAAAGTGGCAACCGGAATGATTTAAGTACGTCTTTATCAAACAAACACAATGATTTATTTCTCATCCACCCGCGATTGATTGGACTATTATTTTGTATTATATAGTCCACACACTCATTCGATATAAGCGCGAAATGGGCTCGCACACACACACATGCACCCGCGCCCTTCAAATGTCAAGTCAAGAGAGAGGGAATAACATAGAAAAAGAAAGGAATATTATGAGATTCTTCGGCCAGCCGACGAGCTTACTTTGTGGTAGCCCGTCTGGAAAACACATAGCCCCGGGACGTTGGGTTTTGCGAGTCCAGTGTGCTATGTTCTGTAAGACATGTACACATAGGCAAAACGATCTATAACAATGCAATACTATTACATATAAAAAACATGTTTTACTCACATAAGTGTGTTGCACCATTCCTGTAGTATTCAATTAAGAAGAAATAGCATTGATTTATATCAAATATCTGCAAATCTAGCATCGACCTGAGATTTGTTTACAAACGATTGAGCAGTGAAATTAAGTGAACACCATGTCTTCCCCGCGTGAGCTGGAACTTGTTCACACATTCCTAATATTAGGATCCAAAGGAAAGACTTTGTTCTTCTACAACCAGGAATATCGCAATATCTTGCTGTATTCTTCAGCATGTTTATTGCTGCTGGCTAGCAATTTGAACAGCTCCATGAGTCGGTGGTGGTGGTGGGGGGGGGGTCTACTGAACTCCACATGCTTATTACTCTGTAGAGGCAGTGTTTCTTCAGTCGTTGGCTTCAAAATGCGAACACAATCGTTTTCTGGGCCTGGTGTCTATAAAAGCTTTACTTTGACTAACAAGGATGTTTTCAGCTCTGAAACTTACAGGATATTCTTATATCACCATGACATTTTTTATATATCAAAAGCTAAAGGGAAAGTTGATTTCTCAATTCATCACCCCTTTAAAAATAACTACTTTATGCGTTATATAAGAAGTTATTATTTATATAACTATACACTAATATTTAACATTTGCAGACTTTTTTGGAGATTTAAAAAGAGAAAAGAAAAAAGAAATGCTTACTTTTTTCCAACAAAGATTAAATTGATCAAATGCAATATTAATGGTATTTATAATGTTACAAATATTTCAATATCAAAAAGAAATGCTGCTCTTTTGAACTTTCTGTTCATCAAAGAATGCTGAAAAAATCCTGAACATTTTTTCCCATCAAAAATACATTTCCTAAAAAATATGAAGTACCACATCTGTTTGTTTAACATTGAGCACCATTTCAGCATATTATAATGATTATAATGATTTCCAAATTTCAGCCTTGCCATCACAGGAATTAATTACATTTTAAACTGTATTTTTTATTTGTACTGTATATTTGATCAAATAAATACAGTTTTTGATGAGAATACGAGACTTCTTTTAAAAACAAAAAATATATATATTTGAACAGTGCTATACACAGATCAGGCATACCATTATGACCTAATATCGTGTTGGTCCCCCTTTTGCTGGTAAAACAGCCCTGACCCGTCGACCACTGAAAGGTTTCTGTGGTATCTGGCACTAAGATGTTAGCAGCTGATCCTTTAAATCCTGTAAGTTTTGAGGTGGGGCCTCCATGGATCGGACTTGTTTATTCAGCAAATCCCACAGTTGCATGATTGAATTGAGATCTGGGGGATTTGGTTGCCAAGTCAACAGGGGTGGACAGGGGTTAGCATGGGTACCCTGACTGGTCTGCGGCTATGCAGAGCCATATGCAACAAACTGCGATGCACTGTGTATTCTGACACCTTTCTATTAGAACCAGCATTAACCACACAGGCCAGCCTTGGCTCCTCACATGTATCAATGACCCTGTTGCCGGTTCACCACACTTCCTTCCTTGGACCACTTTTGATAGGACCGCTTGGACCACTTTTTTGATTACTTCAGACCGGGAACCCCACAAGAGTTGCAGTTTTAGAGATGATCTGACCCAGTCTTCTAGCCATCACAATTTGGCACTTGTCAAACTTGCTCAATTTTTTCTCAAACTTTGAGGACAACATGTTCACTTGCTGCCTAATATATCCTACCCACTTACAGGTTAATTAGGGCAGTATAAAGACAATTACATTCACCTGAGGAGGTAACAAACACACTCTTGTGATAGCTTGTAATAATGCTCCAAGAAGGAGAATTATATGGCCATACAAAAACATGTATACATATACAGGGATTTTTGCTATCGCAATCATTGGGTTTAGGAGTTGGGCTTTATGGTTAGGTTTAGTCTTGGAGACTATATGTGTAGGCTATGCACATACTGTATAACAAGCCTAGCACACACCATTGTTTTGGATGTTTGGTCAGTTCTGTCGCAAAATATCAGGCTGCCGGCCAATCAGGTTGTGAACTTATCCCTATTTTTATTTTTATTCGGTATCTTTAGGTTTAGTGTTAAAATGCCAACGTGAATGCTAAGTAACAAGGGCTACAATCTATTTAACCAAATAACCAACCAAACAAACCAAACAAACTGAACAACAAGTGTGAACACACCCTTATCTACATCACTTCTTGTGTAATTTATTCCTATTATCAGAGAACTAGTGGAATTACAGGAAGTTGTGCATTGTGATTTGGTGGATCCAGACATCTTCGTGACATGGCTGTTGTCGTTGTCTGTGGCCAGACTGCCTGTCATATCCAGTGTGGTGGTTGGCTGGCAGGGCATTAGAGGGACAGTAAGATTTCCAGAGGACCGGCCTGCTGTCCTGCCATTCCTCAGACAGGAAGGATGCTCTGGGCCAAGCTGTTTTACTGGGCGAGTATTGGCACAGGCTTGGTCAAAACCCTTATGGCTATTCATTTCCTTTCCCCTGTCGTAATGGAAAAAGGACATTATAAGGTCAATTTGCCTTTCAGCAGATTTTCTAAACAGTTGCTATCTTTCAGAACAGAACAGAACACCTGCCATTGGTCTAGGTTTTATTCACCATAATTAACAGTTGATTAATTTATTTATTTTCCATTTACATAATATAAGATGTGCCAAAATAATTTTTATCTCATATATATGGTTTTAGAAGGTTTAATATAATTAATGTTTCCTATGAGAAATGTCAAAATGTTTTTAGTTCACCCTCTTCCCACCATGCACAGGGGCATAATTAATTAATCAACCCTCTACAGCTCGTGAATCATGGTGCGTTCAAGTCCTCCTGAGATGTGAGAGGTCGTGTTTACGACATCATGTGTGATTAAGTCTCTTTGGTCGGATCAAGACGGTACCTTCTTTTAATGAATTTCATGAAAATACAGCAAGGATTGTTAACTCTGCTTATAGAAAATGAAAAACAAAGAATGCACATCAAGTAAGTTTCAATCTTATACGTTCTTAAATAAACTATGAAGCAACTGTAAACTGTATCGTTATATATTAGGCAAATTGTTATTCAGTGCTAGCATACTTCATTGTAAATGACAAAGCCTAACAGTGTCACTTCTAAATATCCATTATATTTTTCTACAGACGTTGCACCCATTGATTCCGCCATGTTTCTCACTGACACGCCCCCAACTCATACAGACTTAAAAAAAGAAAGATCCTGAGGTACTTACGACTGGTATTTCCCACTGGTATTTACGACTTTGCGGTGGTGTTCATGTGCATTCAACTCGTAAATACGATCTTTATGTCGTATTTACACCATCAGTATGCACCATCGCAGTATGTAAATGAGTTCGGATACTGGCATACTGCACATTTGTACACTGATGACTATATTTCCAGTGACGTGACAATGTCCTCATTGTACACCATCATTACTGGTATTTTAATGAACAACAGCAGAGCTTATATCTTTCTGACATACTTGTAATTTTATTTAAATATGACAAATACTTTGCTTGGTACATATACGGGCAACATAAATACATTATAAATGTAGATTGTGTTCATTACCTGTCTAACGATGTATGTTTATGCTGAAATATAATGAAATAATGGTTTCTGTTTTTAAAAACACATACTGCGTATCATTATCGGTCACGAGTTTCACGCTTCAAAACTTCCGTTAAGGAAGCATATGCATTGATGCACCCTGGGTTTTGCGGTGCATTGTGACTTTTCAGGGAGCAAATATTTCAATTCACTGAAGAATTCTGTGATAGAGACAGCCCTTAAAATGGTTGACTCCCTGATCAGTGCCCTAGCTACTGAACTAGGGAGCTGATTGAGATGCTCCCAAAATCAAATCATATCACCTTTATTTATATAGCGCATTTTAGTCCAACAGTCCAATTGTTTCAAAGAAGCTTCCCAGTGTTAACAGGAAGATAATGCAACAGAATTTGATTCGGCTGTACAGCCGCTTTGGTGAAAACGGTGATGTTATCGGTGATGAGTTAATTTCAATTATCATATCGTATCAATGTGGGTAGATCGTAATATAGATGAACTGTAGGTGTCCCCAACTGAGAAAGCCAAAAGCCAAAGGATGTGTTTATTGAGGATGTCGTGTCGATGCGGCACGACGGGGAGAGTACAAGGGGGAGTTTAATTGACACACTCTGCAGACAGTTCAGGGATGTGTTTGTCATGTCTAGGTGCAGATCCACCATCTGATCGGGATACAGTCCAGATCCGGCTGACTGCAGTAAACCTCGGGATAAACAGAGAGACTATCGTTAGCATAGATGCCATTCTTCTTATGATGTAACGAGTACATCAGGTGATATGGGAATTGTTCCCGGTTCTGGCTGACCTAGTTAATGCAACAATTAGTCAATTGATTTGAATAATAGAAATCGATTATTTCTCTTTGTAAACTTTAGTAAAGAGATGCATTTTTAATCTAGATTTAAACTGACAGAGTGAGTCTGCTTCCCGAACAATGTTAGGAAGAGTTTAGGTGCTAAAAAGGGAAAGGATCGACCGCCTGTAGTTGATTTTGATATTCTAGGTATAATTATTATTATGTTATCAACTGGCCAAAGTTTTGAGCAATAGAAGTGATGGAGTATAATGTGTTAAAAGCTTGCTGAAGTAATGGGGAGCTAAACTATTTTGTGCTTTGAAGGTTATAAGCAAGATTTTATAATTTTATAATTTAGATGTTTAATAGGCAGCCAGTGCAGTGTTGACAGAACTAGGCTAATATGATCCTACTTCCTGGTTCTAGTAAGAACTTGAGCTGCTACATTTTGGACCAGTTGAAGTTTGTTTATTAAGCAAGCAGGGCAACCACCCAGTAGATCATTACAATAATCAATCCTTGAGGTCTTGAACGCATGAACTAATACATTAGCATTAAAGATGTTAATGTGTGCTAAATTGTCATCTAGTTAATTCAGTATTATAAATCAGTTGTATAACATTAAAGTATATGAAATTGAACTGGTTAAATGAATATATGAAATTGAATGTCTGAATCATGACAGAGAGCCATATAAAAAATTCACTTTGAAACTATTTAATAGAGTCCCTTAAAATGTATTCATTCCATGATGTTGAAGTTACATGAACAAATTATGTTTGTTTAACGCAATTGATTCATCTGAGACCGATGTACAAAATTAAATAACGTAAATCCAACGCACCTTTTTTTCAGTAAACTGCCTTGTAGCCTGACAAGCCAGACCCAAATCAGTTTGTTTAACCATTGACAGGGCTCAATCAGAGGGGCGGGATAAACGGTTGTCTTTCAGACTCCCTCTGCACGCAATTGGATAGCGCTACAACCAACCAGAGCAACGAAGAAGCAGAGCTAATTGATAGATTAAACTTTTGCTGTATCCGGTCGGCAAAACTCTTCCAAACACATTTTCCCTGCTTAAGAATGATTTCAGTGCCGTTCTTTGTTCTTTTCTCAAAGAAAAGCTTAACTTCAAGTCTTCTAGATTCACGGCCAAAGCCGAATCGAAAGACAGCTGTTAGCTTCTTTGTTTACAAGTAGCACACAACTCTGCCGTCATTATGTTAAGCCCGCCCACCGACTCTATACACGATGCTATTGGCCTGACCAGAGTTTGGTTTTTACAGCTCAGAAGTGTATTGAGAGTTGCTAGACTACACTTGCGTTTGATTAGAGTTGCTGCCGCTAGGGTGCGTCTAGATTTCTGGGCCAGTGGCCTTTATCAATGCACGGCCAGTGATGTCACAAGATATCAATAATAACTAACTTCTTCATGACTAATGCACTGGATATTTTATTCATTACTGAAACCTGGATTAATGCTGTTGAGTTAAGTCCATTTACTGAATTTGTTCTACAGGACTGCTGTTGTTGCTTCTCCTGTTCAATTTATTTCAGCCTCCGGATCTGATTCTGGATCATAAATGTATTAGTTGAATCTGATTGATAGCCATGGTTTATTAGAGTAACATTTTCTTCTCCACGCTTGAGGACGTCACCGCTTTGTGTGCACTCGTCATTCTTTAGCTCCGCCCACACGATACGCTTTTTTTTTTTCAGAAAGACTCGGTACAGCCTGTATTTCTTTTATAAATATAATAAAACTAAAGACTTTTTGGAGATATGAAGGATCAACGTGATCTCATGAAAATACGTGAGTATTTTTACGTAAAGTGTGATTCTACTACACGTACATTTACTAACGTTTTCACACACAATAAAACGTACAATACTGACTTATTAACAGCACTAAAATGTACAATATTGACGTATTGACAGCACTAAAATGTAAATTATCGACGTATCTGTTAACGTGTAAGCAGCCAGCCACCGGCTCCCATAAATCGTGGCATTAATATTGTTTATTTTATATCCAATAGTCACATCAATACATGTTTTCAGTCACATTTATTAAATGCATTTTACTAAGTTAATCAACCTAATATAAAATAACAGAAATATAAAATAACATTTTGCTCTCGTGACATCACTACAAACTCATTTCGGGTGACTAGATAATGTTAAAAGAAGACTGAATTTTAAAACCGTCAGATGAATAACATTCTTGCCAACCATTTTGTAGTATTTAGCTTGTTGTTTGCTGTCAGACATAAAAAGGCATTTTCTCCTATTCAGCAACTGGCGATCACAATATACACCAAAACACAACATCAATTCACAAAACGCAACACTTTATTCGTTTGCTGTAATCCAAATCGTTAGAATCCATATGTTTGCGAGAAACAAATCTAAAATTGAGCCCGGTGATCTTCATCTCCATTAGTCTTCATCTGGGTCAATATATAATTGAGGGAGTTTTCATGTCCATGAGATTTATTTCGCAAACGTGCTTATTAAAATAAAATTTAAAAAGTCTCCAGTGTTCTTCATGATCTTGTCTTTACAGATTCCATAGTTAATTATTATGGAAATAATTGTTTCTTTATAAAAATTCACTAGATATCCCTAAAATGTCAACTAAATAACCGTCCGAAATGAATTACAACCACAATCTCATTACCTAAAAAAACATTTAAAAAACTTATTCAAAAACAGTTTTAATTATATTATTTACATTAAGTTGAGGTAAATGTGAACAATATGTCTTTTTGGGCAATGTGTCACATTTTCAATAGAAATTGACAAATTGAATATGTGTCCGAGAAGTTGCTGTCATCTAAGTTACCCATAGCAAATACACCCCTCAAGGAAGAGTGTGTTTTCCAAATCACATGACCTGCTCCACATTATGTCATTTTCTCCTGAAGAGAAAACTAGCAAGACTCCAAGGTATGTTCTCCCTCCACATTTGCAGTTATTTCACTTAAAGTAGTGCTTGGGGCAAATGTGTACTTATCATATGTCAACAATGTTACTACAATGAATTCATAAATAACTTTGAATTTCAATTTTACTCAGTTGTACATATAATTTTTAGAAGAACCTCTCCGTAAAATGCCATTTGGTGTCTGGTCCTAGGCAACCATTTTGATTTTATCCCTAAAAACAGCAAAAATGTCAACAAGGTTACCAGTCACCTATGTTACTCTGCAAATGTAACTTAGTTGACCAAGAGTAACATAGTTGACATTCATGACATGTTTTCATAGTTTTCAGGAGTTCATTTAATATTCTAATTGTACAGTAACTATAAAAGACTTTGTGATAAATATTATAAAAGTAAACTTGTTTTTAAGCAAATGCCACGATTATCTGCTGCAGAAAAGCAGCGCCGTTACACAATCGTTAATATTGGCCAATGCGTGATGATGCGCTATGGTATCCATTTGAGGATGTGCTCAGGTTGATTCCTGCCTCACAGCTCGTGACAGCACGTCATGTTGAAATAAAAAGAGATGTGTGGGAAGATATTGCCAAATCATATCTTCATCACTAAGGACATGCACACACACACACGCTAACAAACACGTGGCACAAGCATACGGTCAAGCACACACACATATAGACACCATACTTGTATAGTCCATGTGACAGAAAGTAAAAATCCTGCCATGTTTTTGGATCTGCCTCTACATCTAGAAGAGTTGCTTTCATTAATGAGCTCATCTATCTGGTAGAGGTGATGGTTGGAACAGCGGCTGGACAGGATTTCTGGCACCTGGGCTACTTTCTGTTACCTGGACTAACACCTCTGATATACACACACGCACAGATAAAGACACGTTTTTTATGTTTTTTTTTTTTTTTTTTTGTGACATATGGGGACATTCCATAGGCGTAATGGTTTTTATACTGTACAAACCATATTTTCTATCCCCTTACACTGTCCCAACCCCTAAACCTACCCATCACAGGAAACATTCTGCATTTTTACTTTTTTTGGGTAAAACTCATCCTGTATGATTTATAAGCATTTTGAAGTGTGGGGACATGGCCAATGTCCTAATATTTCACCCTCTCCTTGTAATACCTATATGTCATACCCATGTCATTATACACATTTTTGTCCTCATATGTCACAAAAACATGCTCAAAACAAAACACACAGACACACAGACACACAGACAGACACACACACACACACACACACACACAAAGATTACTTGATTGAGCTTGACAAAGTCATTGAAAAAAAAAAACATAATTGGCCATGCTCTTGGGTTACAAAATGGGGAGTGTGTTCTGTCCGGTTTCATGGACGCCTGGAAGTTGGAGGGTTATGCAAATGTTTTACTTGGGTTCTGACATTTGAATGTTTTTGAGATACAACTGTTTGCACTATTACAATTTTGATCCAATGCAGCACACTTATTCTGTTAACCAACAGAATAAAACACTATTTGGTTATTGTTACTTATTGCAGTGCACTTATTTTTTTCATTCCACAAACAAGATTTTCAAAATGTTTACATGGTGGAATTTTTGTGTAAGTGCTTTTTTTGATACTTTTGTTGTTTTTGTTGTTTTCTATGTTAGGATCTCTTGCTTATGATAAACACTCACCAAAAGGATTATTAGGACACCACACTAATACTGTGTTTGACCCCCTTTCGCCTTCAGAACTGCCTTAATTCTCCGTGGCATTGATTCAACAAGGTGCTGAAAGCATTCTTTAGAAATGTTGGCCCATATTGATAGGATAGCATCTTGCAGTTGATGGAGATTTGTGGGATGCACATCCAGGGCATGAAGCTCCCGTTCCACCACATCCCAAAGATGCTCTAATGGGTTGAGATCTGGTGACTGTGGCGGCCATTTTAGTACAGTCAACTCATTGTCATGTTCAAGAAACCATGATTGGAGCTTTGTGACATGGTGCATTATCCTGATGGAAGTAGTCATCAGAGGATGGGTACATGGTGGTCATAAAGGGATGGACATGGTCAGAAACAATGCTCAGGTAGGCCGTGGCATTTAAACGATGCCCAATTGGCACTAAGTGACTCTACCATCTGAATGTCTCAACAGATATCGAGACTCATCAGACCAGGCAACATTTTTCCAGTCTTCAACTGTCTAATTTTTGTGAGCCTGTGCAAATTTTCGCCTCTTTTTCGTATTTGTAGTGTAGATGAGTGGTACCCGGTGGGGTCTTCTGCTGTTGTAGCCCATCCGCCTAAAGGTTGTGCGTGTTGTGGCTTCACAAATGCTTTGCTGCATACCTCGGTTGTAACGAGTGGTTATTTCAGTCAAAGTTGCTCTTCTATCAGCTTGAATCAGTCGGCCCATTCTCCTCTGACCTCTAGCATCAGCAAGGCATTTTCGCCCACAGGACTGCTGCATACTGGATGTTCTTCCCTTTTCACACCATTCTTTGTAAACCCTAGAAATGGTTGTGTGTGTAAATCCCAGAAACTGAGCAGATTGTGAAATACTCAGACCGGCCTGTCTGGCACCAACAACCATGCCACGCTCAAAATTGCTTGTAGTAAATCACCTTTTTTTCACATTCTGACATTCAGTCTGGAGTTCAGGAGATTTTCTTGACCAGGACCACACCCCTAAATGCATTGAAGCAACTGCCATGTGATTGGTTGATTAGAAATTTGCATTAATGAGAAATTGAACAGGTGTTCCTAGTAATCCTTTAGGTGAGTGTATGTGCTTGTTAATAAAGTTGTGATTGATCCTTGTAAACTGATGTGCGTCTGTATTTCTCCTTTATGTCATGAAAAATTCAACAGGTCTTGATTAAATACAATAAAAGATTAGCTAATATATAATAATTGATATAGTTTAGGATTGTTTTTGTTAAATACATCATCCTACTTTGTCATGTCCAGTCAACTATGTTACTTTTGTCAACTATGATACTGGGCTGTCAATTAAGTTACCATTATGTTTTTTTAAAAATATATGTATTTTAATGGTTCCCTAATCTCCAAGTAAATATTTAGAAACTGAGTAGCTGTCAAATATATACCTCAGCATAATTTAATCAAAAAAATTATCATAAATCTAGCAGTTTGGAAAAAAAATATACAGACTGGTTACTTCAGAACTTGAAATTAAGGGTTTTAATTGAACAAAATGTGTATTTTCTAAATTAATAGGGTATTTGAATTGAAAAGGTAGGTAAATAGACACATATTCTTCCAAGAGTAATGATTTTTTTAAATGTCTGCCATTTACTTAAAGTTAAAACGTATTGGTTTTGTCCGTAACATAGTTGACCAAATAATGACTAAACTTTTTGTTTTTAAAACTAAATATCTGAAATAAATTATGCCTGAGCTTGGCAATGAATAAAAACAAAATATTTCAGGGATGATTTATCAGGAAAGATAATAATATTTTGTAAATAAATATATTTTTTCCCAGAATTTTTCAAACTCAAAATCTCCCACAATTATATATTGACCCATCTCCTCTCAGTAGCGCGACGGCAAACATCAAATCTCGCGCTCGTAAATTCAAATTTAAAAAACGCGCCCTCATGAAGCGTTACGACATGATTTACGGCAGTGGCATCGAACGCTCATTGGCTCTCGCCTGCTTCGTCACAGATTTTGACATGTCGTGTTTCAGTCGATTTGTATTTGAAATGGGAAACGCGCAACTTCACGGAGAGAAGCCGGATTAATATTTTCATTGATTAATAGCTAACATTCTGCTCTGTACCTCATACAAAACTATTAACGTTATATACCACCAGAGAGGACTGCGACTGCAACACATCTTCATTTGAACTACTTTTGGTACCGCTTTTGACATTTTTGCAATAAATAAATTATTCTGAGTACACTGGTCTGTCTGTTATGCTTTGATTTATAACAGTACGTTGTTTTAATAAATGCTAATGGGTAGGTTTAGGGGTAAGTCTAGGATTAGCCGTTCAAAATATTTTTTTTAATGCTATATTGTTACCAAAATCGTCATTTCCCAACGTTTTACCTTTTATTTTCTTTATATTCTGTATTAAATTGGTAGGTTTAGGTTTTGGGTAGTGTTAAGGGATCGTAGATTAATCAACAAAATGGTCAAAGGGAAATTATATAGATATCTTTATGATATAACAAAACAAAAAAAAATGTTTTTACCAGAATAAAGTTTTGTATTCTTAAAAAAAAAGATTTCATGATGGATTCGTAAATATTTCACGTTTTTTAGCTGTAAAAATGTAATAATACTACGTTTAAATGTTGCAAATACGTCTATATTTTACATTTTAGCACTTCTCCAAACGTACTAAGACATACGTTTAGTCTCTTTGAAAGTAACGTATTAATACCTACGTATTAAGGATGAGACCAGGCTGGAAGGATGCAATACTACTCTATAGGTACTCAGGATTGACATGAGATTGACTGAAATGGAGTGTCCCCCGCCTCCCCAATTAAAATTTAAACATCACCTTGTTATAATAGTGGTTTAGAATGAATTTATTATATTGTTTATTATATAACTGTAACTACACACTAAATGAAAGCAATAAACGTGCTTTTGAAATGTAAAACATGGTGTGTCAGAACCTTGACCTGCTAATGTGGAGAGCACACAAACCAAGCTTTAATCTTCTTTATTGAAGTGCAGGACCCTTTGCAGAGCGTTTCTGAATGGAATAAAAATACAGCACTTTCTATAGAAGAGTCCATTTTAAATCTTCTGTGTTAGGGCAGCTTATTAAATTCTCCATCTCCAATGCATCTTATGATATTCTATTACAATTTACTATTTTTTTTTTTTTTTTAAGTCAAACCAATAAGCTTTTTTTTTTTTTTTTTTTTGTATTTTGGCTTGTTTGCATTATATTTCTTGGACACAGTTTTCAGGAATATTAATAGATAGAAACATTATGTATCAGACCATAAGCAAAAAAATAAAATAAAATAAAATAAAAAAATAAGCAAGCCAGCACAAGCAGTAGCCTGGGCTTTGCTTGTGAACAATATACATTAAAGTTGAATTATTTATCAACGTATTATAAGATGCCAGCAAATGTGGAATGAGAACTGTAAAGAGCGGGGAGAGGCTCTTTAATTTACAAGAGATTAAATGTATTTTGATGTTATGTGACAGAGTAAACATAATAACTAGACTGATTGTCTAGTTGGTTTACACACACTTTTGTGTGTAAGTGAATACTAGTGTCATTAATACATTAGTTCCTGATTGAGCATGTGGAAAATAGCTGGTTGTAACAATTTTTCGAAACTTGTTAGGTAAGGGAAGCTAATTAAGCTGCTGCAGTAGAGAAGGATAATAACAGTGCAGATAAAGTGGGTTTTATTGACTTATAGGCACAGAAACACTTTGCTGTAGTGCACACAGGAATTCACAGGAATCCGCAGCCTATACCAAATCTGCAATGAACACAAAACCAGCCTACACCTCACATTCTAAGTTCCTGTTTTGTTATAGGAAGCAATCAGACCTATTGTGACTGGCTCAGTTTTTTAATGAAATATGAGACCTTTGTCAAATGAGCTATATATCACTGAGTAAATGTAATCCCAAATGTCTCATTTCTCTAGCACTTTTGTAGCCTAGAAATCTAGACGCACCCTAACGGCAGCAAACCTAATCTTGATGTGGGTCTGGCTTTTTAGGCTAGCACGTTTGTATATTTGTCAATAAAATCTATAATCTATATATTAGTGAATTTAATCTTCCACATAAAAAGAGGATATTGTGAAATACAATTTTTAGGTAAATAAACAGACACTAGGACAAGGACAAGATTCAGAACATTTGAACATTTGTATTTGCATCAGTATCAGTTCCGGGCAAATTGTAAATTTTAAATACTATTTATTAATTTTACAATATTTGTTGGCGTTTTTGTGTTAGGGTAGGTTGGGTGGAAGTTACCCCACCTTATCTCGGCACTTTTGATGAATGGCTAAGCGATTCAAAATTGTGTCATTTCATCTGAATATCAACATTTCTGAGATTTAGTCAGTTGAAACAGATTTGAGGTTTAATTGATTGAAGTTTGTGTCTGAGAGCTATGATATTTATTATGTTGAATATCAAAGTTTTTTTTGTGTCTATTTGTTGATGAGGGATTTGTGGACACATTAATGGTTTTTTGATTTTAGATGTTTTTTTTTGTGGGGTAAAAATTAATTTGAGTTAATTAAATTTGCATTTATAATGCATAAATGTATTATGACATTTTCAATTAGCATCAGGTAATTAAACAAGTAAATATGCCTGCCTGTATATGTCATGAAATAATTTTACTTTTCACATGAATCTCTTTTACTTTTATGCTTTTTCTATCATTCATTATTTAATTATTATCAACTAAAAATAAAATGTTAAATACAATAGTTTATTTCATATTGTGCATTAATGACACTTTAAAAATATATAAATAATTCTATAAGAATTATATCAAAAGTAATTTATACATTCTGTTAAAGTTTATCCAGGAGTGGCTTCTTACCCCAGAAATTTTATATTTTGTGCTATAAATTAGCAAATGTTTATTTGTTTCATATTAGAACTCATTGGCTGATGCAACATCATCCTACACATGTTAAATGTGTATCTAAATGTGTTACAATTTAAAAGTAAATCCACAAAAGAGGTGCATCTTCCTCCTCCATACCCTATTTGATAGCTTATTTTTCTGTTTCATATATATATATATATATATATATATATATATATATATATATGTATATTTTTTTTTTTTTTTTTTTTTTTTTTTTTTTTTTTTTCATCGACAAAAGGCCACATTATTGGTTAGTGTGCATTAAATATATGTTTTCCTTGGTTAATCTAAAAAAAACTTATGAAGCACAAGTGACAACAAGCATTTGTTTAAATTTGTTTAATTTAATTGATTTGTCTTTAAATCTTTTTTTTTTTTTTTTTTTTTTTTTTTTTTTTCAGTGTGGGACCTGTCATTGAAGTTCAGCAGATTCTTATGACTTATGCCTTCCTCATGTAAATGCACTGAAACTTGGTTAAAGTATTTTATTAAATTCAGATATTAACAAAGAAAAGTACTGGCTGTCTCCTGACCTGGGAATCTATGTAGTGTTTTCAATCTTGCTGGATTTCTTCATCGAGCAGCAAATTCTCACAACTGAAGTTGTAACCCAAAGCAAAGCAGTTTTCATTGATTTAGATTCAGGGCCATAGCTGACTGTGCACTTTCTCTAGAATGCCAAAGGCCAAGCCTGCAGCGTAAATATGCCAGCAGCAGCTCGGGGTTATTTCTTCGCCTTTTCGGAAGGAAGCTTGATGTGAAATAGACTTGCAGATGCGTCATAGAATGTTTTTAAACCACCTTGAAGGGTAATCAGGGAATGCATTTTAAACAGTTTTCACAAATTACTGACAGAAAATTAAAGATAAAAACAGGATTGTACTTCAAGCAGTTGGCATTGAAATAAGAAAAAGTGAGTTTTTGACA
This sequence comes from Pseudorasbora parva, assembly GCF_024679245.1. Classification (NCBI taxonomy): domain Eukaryota; kingdom Metazoa; phylum Chordata; class Actinopteri; order Cypriniformes; family Gobionidae; genus Pseudorasbora; species Pseudorasbora parva. The sequence goes on from NC_090192.1 coordinate 18,011,474, forward strand.
GCTTCCACTGAGCATCTGTTAGGCTTTGAGGGGTGTAAAGAGTGTGCAGGTAAACATGGATAACCCACACACGGTTTCTTCAATCTCTGTATGGCATCTCCTCATCATGCTGAGCTGCTAATGCACTGTGTTTTTAATGTTGTTATTATTAAAAAATGTTGGGGTTTGACACAGAATTTACTAAGCTCATTATATAATAATAAGCATCTGGATTCGTGTTCTAGAGCGCATAGTGAGCGTTCCTGCATTAGAAATTAGAACAGGGCTGTATAGGAGCAGGTTCATTGAGAAGTATGTTTTAAAATGTATCTGTAGCCCAAAAAAAAACACACAGACTTCTTCTTTTGTATTCCACAGACTCCAAAAGAATGACATACCAGTTTGGAGCGACATGAGGGTGCATGATGACTTTTGACTATTCCTATAGAGCATTCTTCATCCTCATCACAGTCATGTCCTTCATTGAACATGGCACATAAAATTACCATAATTCAGATGCATAGGTTCTATTTCACCCTGAGAGGCATAATAAAGATACTGTAAAAAAAAATACTCTTACCATCAATTCAGACTGCTGACTTGAAGCTATTCTCCTGACTCAGACTTCTGTGACCATGATTCCCATTTTCTGTGTTCCTTTCTGAGCACATTTATATGCTTCTGTGCTGCATCATCTCTAGAGAAGACATTATTCAGATGTAACATTTGTCCAGAGTGATGTGATGGCGCCCAGCGATCAATGGTTTTGTCTCAGTCCTGACTGCAGAGTCTCTTGGCACCCAGTCAAACAGAGGAAAATAACCTTTCCATCAGAGCGAGGGTCAGACACAGTCCTTCATGATGGAAAAGCACTTTGTCTGCTCATCTGCTTCACAACCCTGGACAGGTGATTGGAGTATTTACTCCGGACCTCTCGGTTATTGAGTTTATGAAATGGACTTGTTGAATAAAAAAAATTAATAAATAAATAGGTTCTTTGGAAATATGGAAATTTCATCATGAAAATTAGATTGACTTCCCAATGCTGAAATAAATTTAGCCAATCTCCATTCCCAGCAGATATAGTATATAATATATACTATATCTGCTGGGAATGGAGATTGGCTAAATTTATTTCAGCATTGGGAAATCTATCTAATTTTCATGATTTAGGAAATGAATTAGGAAATGTGCATTAGTCTGCTTGCACCCATACCATACCCCCCCCCCCACACACACACACACACACACACACTACTGTATATAATTCTTGCTCACTGTTTGAATTAATGGGGATTCAATCCATGCTCTAGCTACGTAGGCCAACAGGATACGCTTTACTATTATTTCACATCCTCTCTGGATGCTGCTGTTTCCTTAAAAATGAAATGCATGGGTAATGAACAATTTGAGAGAACCTCTGTGCATAATCAAGAGTAATGGTAGCGTATGGCATGTCCGTGTACACAGTTATTCTTTCTTGGAGGCTTATTGAATTACTTTGACTTCCTCCAACTGCCTGAGGTAAAGATCACAAGGTTTCCAAGGAGATGATAATTAGTGTTAGCTGTAGAGGATGCACAGGTCTCTGGTCACAGATAAACTCTAAACACAGATGAGACCTAATGCAAATACCATGATTGAAAGCTCAATTACATGCTCAATTTTTCATGCCTTGGTTTGACTGTCTGGGCACTATAACTAACATCAAGATGCCGGTCAGGAACACAAAAATAATGCTTTTCAAGTTATTGTACTCTGTTGTAGAAATGAATAATGAATTTATTAAAATAGTCAGAATTGTTGGTTTAACTGCACAATATGTTATCTTTGCAGAGTTTCCCAATGAAACAGTTTGAGAAATATTTGAAAATGTTCTCAAATGAGGAAAACAATTTTTTGAAAAAGAAACAAATATTTAAATTCTTTCTTAAACTCAGTATTGAAGGATGTAAATCATTTGTATACCAAGATTTTCTTTTAACATAAATATGCTTTTGAAACTAAGTATATATTGCTGACAGAAATGACAAAAAGCTTAAACATTTAATGTCTGTACACACTGTATCATTAAATGTTGCTCTAAATTCTTTATAAATAACTTATACTGTATAAATAAACACGTGATATTTTGTGTTCATACTATAAAGGTGCATAAATATTTAAAAGTAGCTGAAGCTTATTTGAATTCAAATTGAATTCAGAATATCTATAATACTCGTATTATTTAGGACAAAGCAATGAGTTTGATTGTTGACCAAATGGATGTGGCTCTTCCATAACCATAGAGAAGAGGAATCGCAGTATACTGTAGTCCTTTTTAAATAAATATTATTCAATTATTAATGATTTCGAGAATTATCTCTACCTCCTAGACCCGTTCAGTGGTCTGCATTCATTCTGCGTAATTTAGGGGGTAGGTTGTCCTCTGGTCGGCCACTGGAGGCAGGCAACGGGTTGAGGGTCGGCCCTTGGACAGGAGCAGGCATTAAAAGCAGTCTGTGATGCTCCAGTTCTCCCGCCGACTGGGTGTGGGCCTCTGAACCCATATTAAGAGGTTTGAGCTGGAGCTGATTTTCCCCCTCCCCCCGACCCACCAGGGATCCAAGCCGCTGCACCCTGAGGGGCAGGTCAACCATGCTGGAGGCCTTTTCTGTTGGCTGCGGGCCAGTTTTGAGGACCTCTTTTCCATTCTTTGAGCTCATACGCTGGAGCTTGCTTGGTAATTTGGACCCAGGTTCTTCAGTGAGAGGAATCCCATCTAAGGAGAAGATGCGCTCTCTGCGACTACGACTATCGAGGAACGTAGGGGAGAGAACAGGGCCAGGGGAGGGCAAGGAGGACTTCTCATCCTGCTCCTTCACACTGTATGGAGGAGTAGGAACCTCAAACGTGTTATGGAACTGAGAGTAGTCCACCCTGAAGAATCCCTCCTCCAACGACATGACCGGTAGGAAGCGGTGACCCCACAGCACCTCGTCCTCTGTGTAAGATGTTCTTGCCTGGCACGTCATGCCTGAAAGGGAAACCATAGATTCATAATACAATACAGATAAAGAAACTGAATGGAGGACTATAATAAAAGCCATTGGTCATGAACCATGTATTGCAGGCATCATGAAAGCAATGTTTAAATAGGCTTATTTATTTATTTTCATAAAATTACCCTGCAGGCAATTGAAAGAACTCAAAAGACTTCAATTTGTAATGAATGTCCCTTTTTGTTTTATAATTTATGTTCTATTGCATTATTTTATTTCATAATTTATTTAGAAAATAAACAAATATATAACAAATACACAATATACAAATTAATATCTGCAATATATGGTGGATGGAATAATTGCAGCCACCATATATATAGCATAGAAAAAAGGTGTGTTTGATTTTCATTATTTAATTGTGTACATCGGTCCCACATGAATCAATTGCATTAAACAAACATAATTTGTTCATGTAACTCCAACATCATGGAACAAATACATTTTAAGTGATTCAATTGACCCTTCGCTAAGCCCCGCCCCCCGTAGTTACTGTTGCTACGCCTGTCAAGCTTTCTCGCTTGGCACGTCTATTACAGTATGTATGCGTCTTAATTTGCACACATTTTGTCTAAACAAAACTACAATACAAAACTAATAAATAAAGCTAAGACAGTTATTTTTATAGTCCATATACTGCATCATATGTAATAACTTGCATCAGTCAAAAACCTCATGTATTTTCAGTTTGTTGAAGCAAACGTAGGTGTTTTTGTTAAACCTGACGACATTTAACGTTGTGAATGGGGTCTCACACACACTGCTTGATTCAAGGCTGGTATTTCTTACCTTCAGTTTTACGTTTTGGGGAAGGAAAAAAAAATACACCATCTGTCCAAACTTTTAGGATAGGCATCAGATTTGCACAATCCATACGCACAGATTTGCATCGGCATGTTTCCCTCGCTCGAAAGCTTGACAGACCTTCCGTGCCTAGTTACAGTTGCTAAGCCACGATTGGCCTGTGGTGGTATTCGGGCGTGGCTTAGCGAAGGGTCAATTTAGTAGTTTCAAAGTTAATTTTATATGGCTCGTGATTCAGACATTCAATTTCACATATTCATTCATCCATTTCAAATTAATATAGTTTAATGTTACACACCTCAATTATAATACTGCACTAGCTAGTTGACCATTTTTTAGCAATAGCATACAAGCATCTTAAATCCTAAGCATTAAAAGCTTCTTCAGCAAAGCCATTATGACATTAGCTGTATTAGTCCACACTCAAAAGCCTAAGCAAATGCTCCACTCTTCTCAACAATGGTAACCTAAAATAATTTAAACTGTTCTAATAATTAACTGTCCAACATAATTCAGTATTAAACACAATCAAGTCTCTCCCTATCTAATTTTTCTCAAAAATACATAAAATACTCTCTCTTGATTTAGCCATATGCAAAGCATGCAGGGAACTAACAAGCCCCGCCCAGTTTCAGTTAATGCAACACAAATCATTCATATAACAACATAAATGGACTATGTAAACTTATATTTGACTTATATTTAAGTGGACTGAATACAATCAAATTATGTCTGGACAAAATGTATAGCAATTGTGTTGCTTTAGCTCATTTTATTTAAGCAATTTGAACAAGCAGTAAAAAAAAAAAATAATAATTCAGTGCAGATCAATACACTGAGAACAATGAGTGTATTTGTATGCACAAACTTACACTGATAATGTATATAAACCTGAAATTTTAACAGGTAATATCCGTTATTTTAAATGTACAACCTAGATTGTCCTAGGCATTTACTGCTATTCTGACGGGGGGTTTATGGGTGCATGTTTATGCTCATGTCACACTTAGTGTTGCTTCTTGGAAAGCAATTCCTCATAACATACAAATTATTCATATTATTCAAAATGTGTTAAGATGCAGTTTACTCACTAACAAATTCAAATCATATTTTGATGTGTGAAAAAATAACAAAATGCTTTCCTGCGTCAATATCCCAGAGCAAAAATGTATGGTGTACCATGTCGTGAGACCAGGAATAGTGTGACCAAGAAAAAGCCTATCTATTGTATTATTCATCATTTTATTCACATTTTATTTGCAACCTCCGCTTGTAAAGTGAAGAAAAAAATGGGCTTGTTACCCAGAGGAAACATGGCAAGTTAAATGGGTCACGCTGGGGGGAAAAATACTTCCTTCTCTGAACACTTGTGATAATGTATGATACTAACCTGTAGTTTCCACAATGCCTTCTAGGATGACGACAATCTCAAATTGCTCGTTCATGAGGGAGCGCTGAGACAAGTCGAAAAAAGGGCTATTGGAATTGATCTCATGACATATTGTGAGAGGCGAGACAAGAAAGAGTTGGTCAGCACCCGTTCCAAATCCTACATCCAATTCCCGCTGATCCAATGGTAAAAACTCTCCCTCGGGGGTTTGACGAGACTAAAGCAAACACAGGGTAAAATAAGCAGTTAGAACATTGACACATAAACAATTTCTCTTTCATGTACTATTCAATCTTCCTCAAACACCTCAGAGGATTTTTTAAGTGATCCCAGCCTGTGGTGCTCAGTGGGGAACTATAAATGAATTGTTCCCATTGATAGTAATGTTTATTTGCACACTCTGCCTGTGCTGTTGTAGCTCTGGATTCTTTTAAGGAATTATATAAAACCACACAAACACACCCCGAAAATCAATGCTGAACACAGTTTGCATGATGCAATTGCCCAAACATTGCAGGTTGATTCTTTGTGGTAGGTTGTGGATGTATACTACTGTGATCAGGGGTCTCAGTAACCATCAATTTGGTTTTTAAAACAAATTTGTGGATTGCATTAAAATATCTGGTTTAAGTTATCTGAGTTTACTGCACATTCTTGTGTTCCCTGAAGAGGCCAGTTCCATCGATACTCAAAACCACGATCAGTAATGCAACGACTGGCTGGCATCAAGACAGCAACATAATGACATCATAATTAATAAAGCCACATGGCAAAAAAATCCTTGACCAAAAAAAATTAAAAATGGGGGGGGGGGGGGGGGACCTTTTCTGGACCTTTACAAGGAAACAGCCAAGCGACCAAAACAGCATAAAAGTTATAATAGATAAATGAAATGTGCACTGTTTAAATAAATAAATAAAAAAATAAAATAAAATGATTCCAAATTATTTATATTCACGATTAGTATTTGTTTACCCTTAAAATTTTTGTTTAAATATTCTAATTAGCAATTAATTTCATTTCACAATCCTGTCATAATGTCATAATGATTTGATGTTCAAGAAAAAACATTCTTATAAAACATTAAAAATCCTAGATCAATGGCATTGTATATAAAATTATGGAAAAAAAAAATTATCAAATCAAATCACTTTATTGTCACGCAAATACACAAGTGCTATAGTGGTGAAATTCTTGGGTGCAGTTCCGTGCAACATAGTCATGACGAGACGTATGACAATTACAGCAAACATCAGATACATCTGATGCACAGTAACATTAAACAATAAATAATATAGGCAGTGTGAGTGCGGTTATTTACACCACAATATACTTAACAATATACACTAGATTTAACCAAATACACACTAAACAATATACACTAAAATAATACACTAAAAATTATAATATACAATGTAGTTACAATATACATATACATCCATATGTACACTAGATACGCATCATACATACATACATACATATACATATACATATACATATATACATGCACACACACACACACACCCCACACACAGAACGGCTATTTTACATTAAAAGGAGGCTTAAAATGAGGCATGTTTAAACCAAAAATTATTTTAGTCACTGTTCACTTTTGCGGTAATGTGAAATTTTTTAAACTACAAATATTCCATGTAGAAACAGTCTCAAAACTGAATGTGCCATATTGTAGTTGCTGTTTAGAAGATTTTTACATGTCCTGTAGTGTGACATGTCAACTACCCACCCGCAGACAAAGCTTGGGTCATCTATGCAAAATGACTGGTCTTTATGTCTAAGATGGACAGATATCTACATGCAGAACAAAACCTTTAAAGGGCATCTTTAGTCAGCAACCATGGTTTGTTAATCTACCTTTACACACAGCCTTGTTTTTCCATATTAATATTGGAGATTGGCAGTGAAGTCAGCAGGGTTGGCTGCCTGTGCCGAAGGCCACAGATGGTGAACAGACTGAGAGCTCCAATCGTGGTGGTGTTCCCAGGAAAAGAGTGAGAGTTTTCACAAGTATACATGCAGTGACACTGCCACTGCCACTGCCACACACACACACACACACACACACACACACACACACACACACACACACACACACACACACACACACACACACACACACACACACACACACACACACACACACACACACACACACACACACACACACTCACAAGTTGGTCTATGTGGTTTACAGGGACTCTCTATAGGCGTAATGGTTTTTATACTGTACAAACTGTATTTTCTATCCCCAGCCCCTAAACCTACCCATCACAGGAAACATTCTGCATTTTTATTTTCTGAAAAAAACATCATCCAGTATGCATATCTGAAATATGAGGACATTTGAAATGACCCCATAAACCACATTAATACCAATGTAATACCCATGTAGTTCAAACATGGGTATATACAAATTTGTGTCCTCATAAACCACATAAACAGGCTCTCTCTCTCTCTCTCTCTCTCTCTCTCTCTCTCTCTCTCTCTCTCTCTCTCACACACACACACACACACACACACACACACACACACACACACACACACACACACACACACACACACACACACACACACACACACACACACACACACACACACACACAGTGTTTTCATGTTTTATGGGGATATCCCAAATAGACATAATCATTTTTATACTGTGCAATCTGTATCTTCTACTGCCTTACACTAACCCTATACCCAATCACAGAAAACCTTCTGCATTTTTACATCAAGCCCTATTCGGACAGTAATTGTTTCTCACATGGAAGCCACCTCAGTGATAAAACTTGTGCATTTGGATGGTGATTTATTCATGGTGGAAGGGCGAGTTTTGTGATCAAGTGCACTTGGGAATGTGCTGCTCACGTGGTCAATAACATGATTCTATACTATAAATAAAATGTCATCTGTTTGGTATAAGAAATAAATGCATATGTAATTTAATAGGAAAACAATATTCTAATTATTATTTGATTGTTTAAATCTGTTTTAAAATAGGAAGAAATATAGATGCATGTTATTTAAAATTGTTTTCTGTCTTGTATTTTATCTCAAAATAAAGGTTGTCATTTTATTCCACATGGAAATGAGAGAAAATAAGTTAATACAGCCTCTTATTTACATTAGGTAAACATAATGCTGCTTGGTTATTTTAACATATATAATTGCTGCCATAATAATAGCCCATTTCAAATGTTTGCGCGATTTTCTTCTTTTTACTTTTTGAGTGGTGATGTAAATACTTGCCATACATTTTAGTAATAAAAGTCATGATCTTTAAAATGCATCCAAATTACAGCAAATCGCAACCATACTCTGCCCTGCAATGGTCAAAAAGGATATAAACAGTGAATTTTAAAGTGACATGTTATTGAAAACTCAGAGATGTGGATTTGAACAGCAATTACATTACCACAAGACCTTGGTGTTTGTCAAAAAACAGTAATTCGGCCGGGGATTTTTACATGAGTAGTGGGCTAAAAACACTGACATTCTGGATTCAGATGGCAATAAAATCACTGACTAGCCCCTGTCAATAATGAAAATACCTTACGACCCCACAAGTAAAAATGACTGTCCAAATAGGGCTAGAGTATGATATATAAGCTGTTTTCCTCATGAGGAAAAATGTCCCCACAAGGTCAAGGATTTTGGATATTGCCATCTATGTGGGAACGTTTTGTCTCCATTACTTAGGGTTTAACCGAGACACACAAACACATTTTTATTTTAAGGAAATTGTTAAACACAAGTGTAAAACCTTCAAAAAGGAACGATGTGTCATTTGCTGGTGAGATAAAGGTAGTGAATATATATGCTGACAACCCCTAAAACTAGTGTGAATTCCACTTCCCACATACACTATACTGCCAAAGTGTTGGGACACCTGCCTTTACATGCACATGAACTTTAATGACATCCCGTTCTTAATCCGTAGGGTTTAATATGGAGTTGGCCCACCCATTGCAACTATAACAGCTTTTCAGCGAAGACTTTTCATAAGGTTTAGGAGTGTGTTTATGGGAGCGTTTGACCATTGTTCTAGAAGTGCATTTGTGAGGTCAGGCACTGATGTTGGACGAGAAGGCCTGGCTCGCAGTCTACGCTCTAATTTATGTTCTATTGCGTTGAGGTCAGGACTCTGTACAGGCCAGTCAAGTTCCTCCAAACTAAACTCCTCCATGTCTTTATGGACCTTGCTTTGTGCACTTTTGCACAGTAGTTTTTGAATAGGAAGGGGCCATACCCAAACTGTTCCCACATTGTTGGGAGCATGAAATAGTCCAAATGTCTTGGTATGCTGAAGCATTAAGAGTCAATTTCACTGTAAATAAGGGGCCAAGCCCAACCCCTGAAGTCTGCATGCCTATTTGCTTTTGATTCCTGTGGCCATGGAACACTAATGATTTGGAGGAGGGCCCCAATACTTTTGGCAATATAGTGTATGTGACAGATATTCTGTCAAAAAAGATGAAAAGGTTTATTCCTAAGGTTTTAACTTTAGGCGAATATCACACAAAGGCTGACTGAAAATCAAATACAAATGTCAAATTTTGCAGAAACAGAAAGAGTTCAAACTGAAAAAAATTATATATATATATGTTTTTTTTGTTTTGTTTTGCTGTTTGAACTCTTTTTCTGCTAAATTTGACGTTTGTATTTGATTTGAATTATCAAATATATATATAAATTATTATTATATATATATATCAAAGGCTACTTTGGCACTTTTGACATGCCTTTTTTTAAAAGCGATGCTGTGATAGGAGGTAAGACAGCCCCTGGAGTTTCGGAGAAACTGAGGTTCATGGGTAAGGAGCTATGAGACTATTCCTCAGTTTGTCCCCAGTCCCTGGTGATATTTAATCACTCCTGTCATATCCCCAAAAGATGCTATAGAACGCCCTGACCATGAAACTCTAGGGACACAATTTGATTTCACCATCAAGTTCATAGGATGTTCCTTCAAATAGCTGTAGAAAGAAACATGTCAACGCTCATGGGACACAGCATGCAGTTGCCAATTTAGACAGATGAGCACAATAGATGTTTTTGTGTTGCATGCACCTTAAATTAACTTATTTGACCTGAGGAAGAACTTTAAGTTGCAAATTCAATGACTGTTTGCAAGAGACTTAATTTTTCGGAGCGTGACAGAGTGCTTACACTGCAGGCTGTTCTGAGAGCAATAGATGGGCTGCTGGGTTTTTTCCCTAATGTTCTGCATGGGACAGTTATGGACAAAGGGCAGAACAGAAGGGAGGAAGGAGCTTATGAAGTCAACCATCCGTTACACTGTGCTCACTGCATTGCGCCTGCTGTGGTGTGGCGAGAGCCATGTCAATCATGCTCTTCTTCTTTCAGAACACAGCCCAACATCCCTTCTCTACACTTCTACACCTTTCTTCTCTAATCAGTCTCATGTCTTCCAGTCATTCTTTTCACAATTCCATGAGCTCATATTTTCTTTACCCTTTCCCCATATGCTCACTCTTATATTGTTCTCACAGAAGAAGCGCTGGTGAAATCTGCTATATGGAGAAATTTGCCAATAATAATAATAATAATAATAATAATAATAATAATAATAATAATAATAATAATAATAATAATAATAATTCTTAGAGGGTAAAATTCTTAGATATATTCTTTGGAAAAAAAATTGTGCAAACAAAACTGTAATATTCATAAAAAAATGCATTTTGCAGTGTCCAAAGTTCAGATTCTTCTGTTTTTGTATAATTTATTTTATATATTATGTTTTTTTTTTATAAAAAAATAAATAAAATAAAATTGTATTATTTGTTTTACTTTGTATTCAATTCTAAAGTGCCAAAAAAGTGGCACTTTAATTTAATCACGATTAATCATCTAATGTAAAAGTTTGTGATTTTTATATATATATATATATATATATATATATATATATATATATATATATATATATATATATATATATATATATATATATATACAGTGAGGGAAATAAGTATTTGAACACCCTGCTGTTTTGCAAGTTTTCCCACTTGGAAATCATGGAGGGGTGTGAAATTGTCATCATAGGTGCATGTCCACTGTGACAGACATAATCTAAATAAAAATAAAAACAAATCCAGAAATCCCAATATATGATTTTTTTAAAACTATTTATTTGTATGATACAGCTGGAAATAAGTATTTGAACACCTGAGAAAATCAATGTTAATATTTGGTACAGCCTTTGTTTGCAATTACAGAGGTCAAACGTTTCCTATAGTTTTTCACCAGGTTTGCACACACTGCAGGAGGGATTTTGGCCCACTACTCCACAGATCTTCTCTAGAACAGTCAGGTTTCTGGCCTGTCAGGAATACAGAGTTTGAGCTCCCTTCAAAGATTCTCTATTGGGTTTAGGTCTGGAGACTGGCTAGGCCACACCAGAACCTTGATATGCTTCTTACAGAGCCTCTACTTGGTTATCCTGGCTGTGTGCTTCAGGTCATTTTCATGTTGGAAGACCCAGCCTCAACCCATCTTCAATGCTCTAACTGAGGGAAGGAGGTTGTTCCCCAAAATCTTGCAATACATGGCCCGGTCATCCTCTCCTTAATACAGGGCAGTCGCCCTGCCCCATGTGCAGAAAAACAGCCCTAAAGCATGATGCTACCACCCTCAAGCTTCACAGTAGGGATGGTGTTCTTGGGATGGTACCAAACGGTAACCTCCCGCAATCTCTCTTAAAGCCAATACGGAAGTAATATAAACTGCAATTCCTCAACTGGCCACTAGAGGCAGGCTCCACAAGAGAGCAGCATCTTATTGAGCCCCATGTTAAAATGCGCAACTTTACAGCAGAAAAAAAAGAGCCTGGTACAAATTGTGTTTTTTGCCTATACAGCTAATTTTGACCTTCATGACAACTGTGAGGGGGGTGAATTTTTATAACTCATTCGTTTACTTTATATAAAGCCTTAAAGTTCTGCATAATTAAGGGCGTGGTTACAGGTGGATAGCCATTTATCCGCCGCCTCTAGTCATTGCGTCACCTAAGCTCCACCCACATCCCACCTTTTTGCCCATTTTCCGGGAGTGACACGCGATGACTTGCTCAAAAGATGGCAACGCCCAGCTCGACCCTACTTTAAGCTTCAGAACGGCTTATCGGAATCCTATGGGTGACGTCATGGACACTACGTCCATTTTCTTTTTTACAGTCTATGGATGGTACTCATCAATCTTCTTCCTCCAAACATGTTTAGTGGACTTATGACCAAAAAGTTCTATTTGGGTCTCATCTGACCACATAACTTTCTCCCATGACTCCTCTGGATCATCCAAATGGTCATTGGCAAACTTAAGACGGGCATGGACATGTGCTGGTTTAAGCAGGGGAACCTTCCGTACCATGCAAGATTTCAAACCATGATGTCTTAGTGTATTACATGTAACCTTGGAAATGGTGGACCCAGCTCTTTTCAGGTCATTGGCCAGCTCCTCCCATGTAGTTCTGGGCTGATTTATCACCTTTCTTAGGATCATTGAGACCCCACAAGGTGAGATCTTGCATGGAGCTTGCAGTCCGAGGGAGATTGACAGTCATGTTTAGCTTCTTCCATTTTCTAATGATTGCTCCAACAGTGCACCTTTTTTCACCAAGCTGCTTGGCAATTTCCCTGTAACCCTTTCCAGCCTTGTGGAGGTGTACAATTTTGTCTCTAGTGTCTTTGGACAGCTCTTTGCCATGTTAGTAGTTGGATTCTTACTGATTGTATGGGGTGGACAGGTGTCTTTATGCAGCTAACGACCTAAAACAGATGCATCTAATTTAGGATAGTAAATGGAGTGGAGGTGAACATTTTAAAGGCAGACTAACAGGTCTTTGAGGGTCAGAATTCTAGCTGATAGACAGGTGTTCAAATACTTACTTGCAGCTGTATCATACAAATAGTTAAAAAAAATCATATATTGTGATTACAGTGGACACCTACGATAACAATTTCAGACCCCTCCATGATTTCCAAGTGGGAGAACTTGCAAAATAGCAGGGTGTTCAAATACTTATCTTCCTCACTGTATGTATGCATGTGCATATTATATATATATATATATATATATATATATATATATATATATATATATATATATATATATATATAGTACTGTCAAATCGATTATTTGTGATTAATCGCATTCACAATAAAAGTGTTTATATTATGTCTGTGAACTGTGTATCATTATTATGTATATTTCAATGCACACATGCATGTACATATTCAAGGAATTTTTTTTTATATATAATATAAATTATATATACAGTATATTTCTTAAATATATACATTAATAATCAATCAATGGATCAACTTTATTTATATAGCGCTTTTATAATGACGATTGTTTCAAAGCAGCTTCACAGTGTTAAACAGGACAATATTGCAACCAAATTTGATTTGGCTGTGCAGTCGATCTGAAGAAAACAGTGATGTTATCAGCTCATTTTAATTTATCATATAGCGACAATGTTGGCAGATCAGTATTATAGTATATAGAATTAAATAAGACCTAATTAATTCATTTTATTTTATATTTAGTTGAATAACTTAATTTTAGTGTCCCGAACTGAGCAAGCCAAGCCAAAGGCGACAGTGGCAAGGAACCAAAACTCCATCAGGGCATGATGGAGAAAAATAAACCTTGGGAGAAACCAGAATCAGTCGGGGTGCCAGTTCTCATCTGGACTTTTATCAAACAGTGTATGATTATTATTCTGGCAACCTTACAGGTCAGAAATCATATTAGATTGGAATATTCAAAATGTCTGGGTATCACGCAAGAGACAGGTTTTTTTTAGGACTGGGGTTAATAAGTGTGTATTTATAATTATGCACAGCACACATGGGTAAACACAAACTTATTTTGGATGTGATTAATCGATTTGACAGCCTTACTTTAATAATAATAATAATAATAATAATAATAATAATAATAATAATAATAATAATAATCATAAATAAATAAAAAACCTTGTATTTGCAGCTCAAATTTAAGTCCCTTTTCAGATTTAAGAACATAAGAATATATTTTTTTATTCGGTCTTAACGTAGGCTAATGTGACCTTGGACCTTACACAAAGTTACTGTCTCTTTTCAAAGGTATAATAAAAATCTGTTCATTAAAACCCAGGATATAATAGCTAACTGACAGTGAGCAGAAGGAAATGTATGACCAAGAAGCATACTCTTACCGCAAGGATTACGGGAATCCATATTATCAGAATGTGTCCAATTAATTTATGCACGTCATTGCTCTTTGTTCTGAGAGCAAACAAGATTTATGCAAATCAGAGACTGAGATCAGATTGCATTACATTAGGGGTGCAAATGATGTGGCCAAATTTACAGTATGGCGAGCTTTGAATCAATGCGAGCTCCCTCCCCTTATGTCACGTGAAGCATCAAAACATCGAAAATTGCTCTTACCAGTTAACTGTACATTCACCAGAACCGCGGTAACAATTTTATGCAGGATATTTTCCTATGTACAGCATTGCTGCGAGATGCGACTAAAACCTGTGCGCAAACACACTCATACATCACAACATCCACATGGGGCTCTATTGATATTTCATTAGGTATTTGACACAAAAAAGCGCTACCTTGATGAGCTTGCACCTGATCTGCGCCGACACCATGTGGCTATTCCTGAGATTCCCGACCCTAAACATGAGGCAGAGCTTCCCGTCCCGTTGTGAGATGACTGCGTCTTGGCTAAACATCAGCGTCTCTGCGCGTTTCTTGGGCTGAGACATTTTAATGAACATACAACCTATAAGAAACGCGTCCACTATTGAGCCCA